>NW_020955646.1:351101-352616 GCF_003031625.1 Empidonax traillii
ATTTATTCATGAGTATTCTGCCTAGTGCTATCTTTAGCTTTCCTTTGGATATTCACTTGCACACTCTAAACAGGTGTAGTTGAAATTAAGATTTTAGATAAATGAATAATCACTAGGATGTCTGCTTAAGAAAAGAGTTGTACTTTTATACTTTTCTACCACTCTGCGGAACTTGAAGAGAGCAAGGGGGAAAAAAAAAAGTATAACTATTGGAAATCTTCATTGTAAAAGAAGTTGTCCTAGGGCGAAAAAGGCAATCTGGATATGTAGCTATTTTTGTAGAATACTGAAGTTGCATTAAAGAAGTTAGGAACTTCAAGGAGAATGAAGTATGTGAGTGCTTTTTTTAAAATTCTTCATCCTTTAAATGAGTGCTTTGAAGCTATTAGCTTACATCTTTATGATTTATCAAAAGTGAAGGCTACTCCTTAATCTCTACAAGTCAAAATAATAATGATAAATAGTATTGAAAAGAAGTTAATAATACCATACAGCTGAGTTTTCTTTTTTTTAATAACCTTCCATTCTCTACTCCCTTTCACTCACAACCAGCTGAAGAATCATCTTCAGTATAATTTATTTGCAAAATTAGTGCTCACAAAAAAGTTGATCATTCTGTGCTTCCACTGAATGAAGAAGGAGTGTTAACAGTGCCTTCTATCCTTTCAAGGATGGGTGACCTAGCTAAGAGCTAAAGATGTTCCTGCAAGAATTTACTAAGAGAAAAGTTTCTAAGCCACACTTAAAAGCAATGGGCACTATCTCTTCAAATTGTATCTCTAATGTGGTGTTTTTTTTTCCTATTTCAAGTACACTAATTAAGTCCTATGAGGTTTTTTCCTACCTTAAAGCTTTATGAATTTTGTTTAAGTGCTTAACTGAAATTTGGAGATAAACCTTCTCTATGTATTTTTAAAATTAAATATAAAGCATAAGAGTTATGTACTTATGTACATAAGATAGTACATAACTGTATTATCAACACTGAGCAACATTACTTTGAAGAAAGACACTCCTTCTTCAACCAGGCTATGAATTCACATAAATGATATATAGGAGTTTTCTGTTGTAAAGAATTGGAGATTGAAATGATTTAGAAGGAAAATTCTTCTTTATGTTTGCAAAGCCTTGTTATTTTCCATAATAAATACTCTGATGTGGCTGAGGAATTACTGTACATACATTGGTCTATGCATCCATTCAAATGCTTTCAGTAATGTTTTAGGAAAATACTAAGTGAATTATTTGGCTTCTTCTCTACCTTATTCTATCTCTTTCAACTCTATGTTGTTAGACTCCCAGAACTGTGATAAATTCCCAGTAATTCTGTGGTATTTAATTCAAAGAGGTTTGGTACAATCTTTGTTTTCTTCTGCTAAAAAACAAACTCACAAGAACAGTAGAATTCTTCTGTAATTTAGCTGCTGCGCTTAAATTTGCTGATTACCTGACTTTGCCTGAAATTCTCCAAGTTCTTCACCTGAAGACTAGTCATACTAAGTTGTCTGCAGGAAT
>NW_020955646.1:352910-366690 GCF_003031625.1 Empidonax traillii
TCTATCTCTTTCAACTCTATGTTGTTAGACTCCCAGAACTGTGATAAATTCCCAGTAATTCTGTGGTATTTAATTCAAAGAGGTTTGGTACAATCTTTGTTTTCTTCTGCTAAAAAACAAACTCACAAGAACAGTAGAATTCTTCTGTAATTTAGCTGCTGCGCTTAAATTTGCTGATTACCTGACTTTTCCTGAAATTCTCCAAGTTCTTCACCTGAAGAGTAGTCATACTAAGTTGTCTGCAGGAATCTTCCACCTTTAATTTCCTTCAGAATACTTTCCAGGCAGTGTTCAAAATTGACTATTGATTCATGATAAGGGTGAACAGCACAAATACTTTCCATTTTATCTTTTCTGAGTATTGGAACCAGCATTCAGTATCCCAACTTTGAAGGGGAGCAGAACCCACTGTGCCCCAACAAAATGTACTTCTTGATTGCACTCTATGTGTTTTCATGCCTGGCATAGTTCTCAGGTCGAGTCATGCTGGTAAAGTTCTACAATCCTTAATATCCTTGTCCATGGAACTTTCCTCTGTGTATTCTGCAAGTATATCAGCAAGTGCAGAATTTCTACAGCTGGAGTTTTCCAATGCACTCTAAGGGAGTACAAAATCTGATTTCTGTCGAATTCCAATAAGGCCTCAGCACTTAACTCTCTTTTTCCTTGAAAAATCTCATCTTAAATACCCTCCTTTTTAAAAAACAGTGCATCAATTATGCTTTCAAGTCCTACATGATATCTAGGTGGGGAAAAAGAAGGCATTTATTTTGGTGGATTCTGTTGGGAGTGATATTCTTGTAATAGTGAACATTACAGATGAGATAGTTCAGAGGAAGATGCATTAGAGCCTGGAGAGAGCAGTTATGGAATAACTTACCCAGAGGAAACACTTCTGCCTTTTCTCCACCAGTTAGCAGTTGTCTTGTTTGAAACAAAAAATTGTTCTCAAAATCTGAAAGGAAAGCAATATCTTTTCTGATAAAATTCTTGGCTTGTCTTCCTTTTTTTTTTTTTTTTTTAATCTATGTATATCCCTACCTTCTGAGCAATTTCCTGCTCATGGTCTCAGTGGTATTATGTGGCAATTAACGAATTAAATCACTTTGTCTTAGGTGGAACCATCATCACCAGAGCAACGAAGTACATTAATGAACACATTTTGACAAGATACACAGAAGACCTCTGTGATGTACAGAAGCAGAATCTCTTTTTTTTGACATAGAGGACTGCGGTACATAGATCCTCCCTGGTCTGACAGAAATTAATGGAAATTATATACCTAAGCACCTTTGAGGATCTGCAACCAAGAGACTAAATGACTTGCTCAAGGTCATTGCTCAAGGAGTTTTCCAGTAAAAAAGTATTTCTTGAAATCCACAAGTCTTTTGACTTTAGGCTATCTAGTCCTTTCTTTTTCGGAGTAAGGCAGATGGAATTAACAGAATACTATGGGTAACATCCTGCTGAAAACTACTGAAAAAATATCATGGTTCTTTATACTATTCCTTTATTTAAGGACAGTGAAGATAGAATTCAAAAAATATGCAGTTGTTACACCAAATTCTTTATGCTATGGACGCATCCTTGAAGAAGCTAGCATTACCTTTTTGTCTATATGTCAGTCAGGAATCTCAAAGGGAAAATAAGGAAAAAGCCATGTCAAATCAAGCTGAACAGTCAAGGAGGAAAAATGATTCAGAACTAAGATCTAGAGCCCTTAAAACTCCATCTCATAAAAGTGAATACAATACAAACATGCATCAGCTGTAACATGTACCATCTGTATGGAATTTAGACATTGTAAGAAATTTGCTAGAGTTTTTCTTTCAAGCAGCCAGGGGACACAGGAGGACAAACCATGCACGCTTTAAAAAGTGAAGCATTTGAGATGGCATTTTTTAAGAGGTCTAAAGTTAGACAGCGATAGTATACTAAAATTCAGTGGAAACTGGGTTTCTCCTTTTTTAAAAAGGTGTCTTTTTAAAAGCTTGGTTACAAAATGCCACTCTGGAGGCTTGACCAGGGCCTACATGACAGTGTAGAGCATGGAAGTGGAGTCTGTGCAGAGATATTCCTACAACAAATAAATTGTTCCTCCCTTTTTATTCACCCTTTTCTATTTCCCTATTTCCTTTATCACTCTACCCCAAAGCTACTATCAGCATTCATGGATTTGATCTCCCCAAGCCTCAATAAAATCAGCTGTTATTTTTATCCGTGTGATGTTTAGCTGGAAACTGAGATCCTGAGGGACTGTGTATCACATTAGTCATGGATTGTGAGCTGAACCATAAATAACACCTGCATCCACATCCTGACTCCCCGTTTTTGTGCCTTAACATCAGCAATATCTTTGCTTTCTAAAGTCACTTCTAAATTATTTGATTTCTTGTGCTCAAAGGGAGTCTTGATTTATAGATGTGCTTTCTGGCACTCTGTAGCAAGAAAAGGAAAATCATCCAAATAATGTAGGATTGTTGACAGACTGGGTGTCTAAACCATCCAATTTAAACAGAAAAAATCAGATATTAAACAGAGAAAGAGCAAACATACCCCCTATGTACCCCAGGACCACAAGGTGAGTGATAGAAGAATCTTACTTTAAGTAACATTTTTAAGGAATGTTGCGTCTGTATTCAGCCATAATATCTTTTATATAGTTTATTCTTTTAATCTACCTTACAAATATTCTAATAACTACCCTTTTTTTTTTTCCTGCCTGACTTGCTTTTTAATGAAGTATTAACCATTTTGGTGGCCTGAATTCAAAAACAAAACAAAGACAAATACAGCCTTCAACTAGAGAGCTAAATGTGATTACATCATAGTACTTTTATGGGCCTTTGCACTCTGAGCCAAATATTGAATTTTTCTTAAGTGCCTTTATCAACGCTTACAAAAGATTTGATTTTGTCATGATAGGATTTTTTAACAGTTTAGGTAAAAAAATAATAAATCCATATAGTTCCACAGTCTTACAGAATAATTTTAGGAGATTGCAGGGCACTTTACAGAGGAGTTTAGCACTTATTTTAGAGTAAGGAAGCTAAAGTGGTGACCAGTAAAACGACACTACAGCCAGGTATATAAAAAATAAATTATCTGGGAGTATTTGTGGGTTTGAAATATTACTATTATATGAGGTATGGTCATGTAAATAACTTATGAAGTAATTTTTCAGGGTCATTACATATGCAACAGGACTGTGACAACTGAAGCATAAATTAACTTTGTATTTAACTGAGTTGTATTATGCTGTAATTACAGCTCAGATAGTGGCTCAGAATCATTGTTTTAGTTGGACAGATACTGGCAAATAAATGTTAAACTCTATATCTGTAGATCACCTGAACCCCATGCTTTGTTCTCATTTACACTGGTGAAATCCACGGGATTTTCTCAGCTGATATATCTGAGTGTTGGTTTTCCAAATTGTTTTTCCTTTTTTATAGGGCAGAGCCTTGTTATAATAAAACAACAAAATTCTGACCTGAACAGATGTATAAGATATAGCAAAAGAGAGAGTAAAAGTTATTATTAGAATATTTCTCTTGTGAAACAAATTCTTTAAAGTCTTCTGCATGAGATGTATGTTACATAAAAATAATAGTAATAAAAAAATAGCAAAAAACCAAAACAACCAACAAAAAAAAGCCCAAACAAACAAAAAAATCACAGCCATAACCTAGAAAGGGTATTTGCAGAAATGGCAAACTGAAGGTGCCTGTAGTTCTGCAATTTGGTAGGAATTGAGAAAATATAAGAGAAATAATTGTAAATTGTTGCATATTCTTAAACATATTATTATAAAAAAACTGCTGAGGAATGTCTTTCTAGATAATTTAATTATGCAGATAATTTATCAAGAAGTAAGTTTCCTTTTGTAAGAACAGATCTATATTTTAACCTTAGTAATTGCTAAAGGAATCTACTTCTTTTGCTAGACAAAAACATCTGAATTGTATAAATGATAGCATATTATATTACTGATATTATTACTGAATAATAAATATTAGTAAATATTTATTTAAATATTAGTATTCAATAATACCAGACATGGTTTATCATGGTTTTTCATGTTGAATAAAAATAACTATTTGTAGTTTCCATACTCTGTGATCTTGAAGTCAGCAAACAGTTACACTTTATCTCCTTTTCCAATTAGAAAACATAGAACTGTATGTTTTTTCCAGGTTTACAAGCAATTTCATGTTAATGTGCAGGACTCAAAGAGAAATATTGGTAAGATTATAAATTTTTGCTTCATTGGCCAGTTCTCAGGTCCTTGTCTCAAAATCTAACCCTGAGCATCAGCTGCAGCTTCAGAGATTGAGGGAAGGAGTTGAGGTGGCTTGCTTGGTCCCCAACCAGGCAGTTGTGTTAATTTGGAAATGATCAGACCAAAACTGACTGCCTTCCTGAGGAACTCCTGCTGGATTTTCATCTTTGTGGGCCTATAACTGAAAAAAAATCTACTCCATGAAAGATTTATTTCACATCCAGAAGATAAAAAAATATGTGAATTACCTGAATTATTTCAGACCTGTGTTTTCTGTTGACCACTACTGGAACTTTTCAAGACCTCGATCCACTACTGTTCAGACCAGTCTGTATGCTGGATATTCCCAATACAAACTATAGCAAAGTCTTCCTCTGGCTAATTGGGTCCTTATCTCAAAAATCAGCATATTCTGTGATTAGTCACCAGTCTTAGCACAGCACTGGTTTACCACTAGGATTTCATTATTCTAACAGCAGGACCCAGAGATTTCAGAGATGGAAGGACTGAGTAGAATTTATATAAAATAATACCAAAATTTGCATGGATAGTAATTGACAGATCAGTAATCCCTCTCTTTAATGCTCTCATTCAGTATTTTTGGTAGAACAGAAAAAAATCCCTTTCCCCAAAGTCATGGAGAAACAGAGTTATCTATAATCAGCTTTATTTCTGAAGGTCAAGGTTGCTCTTTCTCAACCAGGGGATTTGAACACTACTCAGGACTGATAGTTTCCTTCCATCTGCCCTACAGAGGATGGATACGGGATAAATTCAGTCTTGAGAGGTTTAATGGGAAAGGCAGTGGAATTAAGAGTACAGGCACAAGTCCTGTAGAAAATGCTGATATTTGACAGATGTCATTCAATGAGTGATTTAACAGCTCTTAAATGCAAAGTCAGAATACTTAAATTATTTAAAAATCACAACAACGTTATGTTTATTTATGGCTCTTGTCATTACCATAATGGAAGCATTTACTGGTTGGAAAGAGTGTAAAATTTAAGAACAAAAGATTACTCTAACATAAATGAAAACAAACCTACAGAGCCTTCCATGAGAAAAAAAAGGGAAATAAATACCTGAAAAATGGTTATTTATTTAAAATGATTTTGTTTTCTGATGTTGAGACTTTTTTTTAAGAGTGACAATTAAAGTGATAACTGAAATTAAAATAAATAAAATCATTATTTAACATTATTATTTTTAATCTAAAATATTATGAATAAATTACTTTATGATAATTAACTAAAAACATAAAGTGAGGGTGTGGTAAAGAAATGACATGAAGTACTAAAAAAAATACAGAGTAGTATACTGAAAGTTGAATTGAATATAGAGTTGAAATAAAGAACTCAATTTCACTGTATGTACAGAAACCTAGGAATCACTCATATCTATATATATATATAAGTAAAATTATTTATATACACATATATATACACATGTTAAATATATATTTTGCATTGAGAAGAATGAAATTGCAGAAATCCTTCTTGAACAGTTTTTAATAAATTTGTATTAATCCTTGTAGCAGGAATATCAAACCATTTTTAAAGTGGAGAAATAAATTTCTTCAACCTCAGAAAATATCTACACTGGCAATTTATTTTCATCACGCTTTCTTTGATTTTAATGGTTTGAAATGCATGTTTACAGAGCTTTCTGAGGTTTCACAGTAGGTTTCAATGAGAGAGTGGGATCATTAATGTTGATCTTGCCACTATTTTTTGGTATTGCACTTCACAGAATATGCATAAAGGATCATAAATATTTTGACAATAAGTGGGAAAAAATAGTTATTATCTGGCCAATACAAAGAACATCTGTAAAGAGTAATCAAGCTCAGAAATGGTTATTTTTTATAAAATTTTAAAAAAACCCCAAAATATATAATTTCAATCCATTTAAAGAATGCTGAAAACACCAAAATAAATAAAACCAACAACAATAAAAATAAAAACAAACAAACAAAAAACCCACCAAAAACTCTTTTATCAATATTCATTCTAAGAGAACAATAGAAAAATTGTTTCATAATATGACTGGCTTAATATAAAATGAAAAACTAGTTTAAATTATATGAACAAAATATTGTGACATATCCAAATTATTTACTCTTCTTTAAAAAATTGAAAGCTCTATGCTAAATCGGTCTCTTAAGCTATTTTTGACCAACACGCTTACATTAAAATGTCAAGTGTGATCACTTTTAAATTTCCATTACAATTTGAACTTTAAAGATCAAGACAACCATGACAGTAAGATTGGATGGAGGATATCATCTGGCTCAGTGTGTGGAACTGATATACCATAAAACATAAATTTGTGAAAAGGAAGATCTGAAGTACTCATAAACAAGTTTACAGAGAGCATCATAGCTCTGGAGAAAACAGAGCTTTTGTGGCCATGGAATAACATAAAAGCTACATGAGACAGTTTTTGTGATCAATGTAAAAGTTTTCTAAGCTGTCAATGCACTGAAGAAATGCTCCAGTGACTCTCCCTTGAGGAATCTGTTCCCAGCAGAGCCCAGTATCTCAGATTTCTCCCTCACATCCTTGATGCATACTAAGAAGCTATGGCTAACATCTGCTCTCACCACGATCTGGCTAACTTCTTCCTCTCGCTAACAATATGCATTCGCAACTTCCAAAATACTTCTTCTAGGGGAGCAAAGAAGAATTTAAATGACTTTTGGGAGACTCTCAGTTAGGGTAGGCACATAAGACACTGCCATACATGCATCTGACATATCTTAAGAAAAATATATATTTTTTTTTAATTAAAAGACACAATTTAAGAAATAAGATACTGAATAAAGATAGAGAAATAGTGCAAAAAGCACCTTATAATTTGATCTGTCTCTAGTACAACTTTAAGTTAAAAACTTGAGGTAAAGGTTCAAGACAACACCCAAAGATAATTCAAACTGTTATTTAAAGCTAGTGTCAATCCTTCAATGTACAAAGTTTAGCCATCCCAAATGAATGCTGACTTTCATCATCACCATTCTGTGGAGTATTAGTTTGTATGTAGGTTTTCCTGTTTCTGTCAGGTTTAATGATTCAGATAATTGATTCTTGTATCCTATGTAAATAATTTCTCATGTGAGAGAATTTCAGATGTTGAGTAGAGCTCTGCACATGTCCAGTGCTGCTCCTACAGATAATGGAAAGGAGCAAAGAGTTTCAGCAACATACTTAACTTGTTCTAAGCATACCTATTTACACAGTGAAAATATATTGTTTTGTGCCTAATGGATGAGCAAGAGTAATACCACCTCCTCTTATACATGAACATGGACACAAACATCTAACTTTTTTTTTTGCTATAGAGGTTCATTACATATATTTTCCCAATCAAGAATAAAACAGTGAGGCTCAGAGACAACTCTTAATAGAGAATAGACAGGCTACACACTCACTAATTAGAGAGAGACTTATGTTTGTATCATAAAGGTAGTTTCCTGGAATAGGGAAGAATGACCTTCATAAAGATTTTAAGGCACATACAGCATATTTATCTAGTTTGACACCTGAAAGCATTTGCTTCAACAGATGATGACTGGTTCACATCTAAATAAATTTAAAACAAGCAAACCAATAAAAACCAAAACACCTATGTCAAAGTTGAGATTCTGTAGAAATTGGCTTTTTGAAGACATTAAAAAGTTGCATGTTGATTTCCAAACTAATAAAAATGCAAAGAAAAGTATCACAGTCATGAATATGTTCAATCAGTCAAGTTTTGGGTGATCCTTGTGATAGTCACTGAAGAAAATTAATTGCTTCTGGAGGACGACCTACGCTTCATGAGGAGTGCTGCATGCGCATCAAGTCTTATAATAAATGTGTCTATCATTGAAGTTTGATAGAGTTGAAGGAATGACTGATTATTCCCTACAGTCACTTGGGAGTTTCCACTAGGTGAATAGTTAAAATGGAGGGAGATGTGTCACTGGGTAGCTATGGTATTGGGTTTATTTACTGTTGATTGATCTTGCATTAAGTAATGGGACTTTGCTGAAAGACAATTAATCCTTATGGTTTAGTTAGTCTAAGTTTTATTTATTTATTTGTGAGTAAAAAATTATGTAGAATCTGCTAAGCCCATCGCTGAGTATCTACTTTGTAGTTCCTACTTCAATAACTGAGGATGCTTCACTGTCCTCAAGGGCACAATCAAATTGCCAGCATTTGTGGGAGTATTGCATTATGTTCTTTGTGAATTGATCCTTCCTGTAGTCTGGTTATTTTGTATCTCTGATTTTCCCACTATCTGACTTATCCATGTGACATAGTAGTGAATCAAGAATGTGAGACATATCACTTTTGTTTAAACAAGCATATAAATGTCATTTCTATTGGTTTGTAGAGATTTATAAACATATGTGTTCATACATGTACCCTGAGCTGAAAATAAATGTCAAATAAAACTTTTTCATATTTATTCACTGAATGCTACAGAAATCGGCTAATACTTTATTCCCTTATTTCCTACAGCGTACATCCTCATTTGTATGTAGATGCTGCTACTTAATTAGTTTACAGATTAGTGATCCAGGTATCTGTGATGTGCAGGTAATATTTATAATTAGTGGCTAATTTGAAATTAATATTTATTTTGCTGTCCACATATCATTGAATTAAGTCAGAATTAAATGACCTATTTCTAATTTATTCTAGAGATTTTTATTGTCATTTTTTTACCTTTGAAAGAGATAGTCTTAGATTGTTTGTGGGAATATTCTGTTGTGTACTCCAGAGGTTTGACAGCTAGAAAAGACACACTTGTTAGAGAGATAGTGTGAAAGACTGAGTCCTTTAGATTCAGAACAGTGAACAGGAACTGAATGTTATCTTTTAGCATGCTTTCATATAAATAAAGAAATGTACAATATCTTCATGGATATTTCTACATTTTAAACCTGGGGAAGGGGGAATTAATGAGTAGTTACTATCAATAAAAAGCCTGTAATGTTCTAGTTTTTTTTTTTAATTCAAATTACAGATATTAACTATAATAAAGAGGTTATTTTCCTTGTGCATGTCAGAAAACTAAAGGTCTTTCACATGCATGAAACTCAAATATGACATATTAAAAAAGATGTAGATGAATACTTAGGCTTTATTACTTTGGACTAGATCTTGATTTATTTTCTAATTAAAGCAGGTTAATTTACTCTTAGTTTTATTTCCAAGAATGAATAATTTTTATCCTTACTTTTTACAGGAATAGCTGATAGATAACTCTTACTAGATGACCATTATACGGTTTTATTCTAGTCAATTACAGCACTATTAAAGAATAACACTGCTGTGCATGACTAAATTACTTCGTTTTGCACCAAGAACTAGTTCAATTCTGTGCAAAGAATGAACAGGTTTTTGAATAAGTGAATTAAATTTCTGAAGGAATTGACAATGCTCAACAATTATGATTTTTTTTCCTTTATTTTTTCACCTCTTTTGTCTTCCACCTCCTGGGTTTTATAACAGGCAGTTATCAAACCCTTAATGCTTGTTTCTTTCTGAAATTCTAAGCAACACAAAGTACAAACTTAGTTTCCCTATGGCTTGGTAACTTGTAGCAACAGTAGAACTTCTGCATTCTGTATTTTGGACCCAAGTTGAATTTGGAATCTTTTCATATTATGAATAGTGAAATGTGCTGTGAAATTTAGTGTAAAAAATGCAATTGGATGATAACATACTGGACCTAAGAGACGTGAGAAATCACTGAGAAGGATCTGAGCACTCCCCTCAAATTCATCTTCTAATCTGTGCCCTGATTCATTATGATCTAGTTTTACTTAATATGTGGACAACTCTAATAAAGACAGCTTTCTGCTTCAAAATATATTTTTATCTCACATATTCTGTACAGCTAAACTCATACAAGCTTTCTGAAATACTAAATCATATTTATAGTCTTTTCCTAAATAGTCCTCAGTTTAAATCTGTATAGTAAATTTTCTTAATGTTAATAGTTAAGCTATATGTAAATGCCTATATATAAAAGGTTTACAACTTATCAACAGAAAAAAAAAATACATGTACATTTAGATCCTCTCCCCTCACACAGAATGACATTTTAAAAATATATTTTAAAAGAAGAAATAACAAATACAAATGTAACAAATTTTCCAATATTTGTCAAAATATCTGTGAAATAAAAATATAAATAATTGAGTCATTTCCAAGCACACTGTAACTGACAGGCACTTAAAAATATTCTGACTGTTCATGACATTTCACATATTTCTATGCTCAGTTGCCTAATTTTATGCTATATATAGCTTTATTAAAGATATTGACTTGAAATTGCTGGAAGTTTCAAATGTATTTATCTTCTCAAAGCTAACAAACACCTGAAACACACCAATCTGGCTGATAAATACTGTCAAGGTCACAGACATTAGTAGAATTAGCTTTGTGGAAATACCCCCAATACAATAACATTGGTAATGTTTTAATGAGGAAGGAGATCATATTCAAAACATGCTTTTAAACTCCCTTCTCTGTGGTGACCAGTGACAGCAAACAAAGGAAATGACCTGAATTTGTGTCAGGGCAGGTTTAGGTTGGAAATTAGAAAGAGGTTCTTCACCCAGAGGGTGGTTGGGTGCTGGAACAGGCTCCCCAGGGAAGTGGTAATGGCACCAAGCCTGACAGAGTTCAGGTATTTGGATGATATTTTTGGGCACATGGTGTGACTCTTGGGGATGGTTCTGTAGAGGGCTAATGGTTGTATTTGATGATCCTTGTAAGTTCCTTCCAACCCTGCCTATTCTGTGATTCTAAATATTACAGTGCAAAAATGAGGCCCTGAATTAAAAATCTTTGTTGTTCGTTTGTGTTTCCTAGCAGAAAGACTGGAACATCAAGAACGCAGCCAATGTTGAAAGACAATCATACTTGGAAATAAATTGCCCAACTAACCTCCAGCATTTAATAATCTCAGGTTTTGGATGCTGCAGGTTTGGGATTTTTTCCCATGAGTCAGCACACAGCAAATGGAGCTTACACTTTTAAAGCAGCAAATACAAACTTCTTGCACTTATTTTTGTTATTACCCCAGGAATGTGCCTCCACAAGAGAATCATCAAAATCTATAGTTTTTATACATTGGTATCCCTTTTGAAAAATGAGTAAAAACCCCAAAAGTTGTGATACACTAGAGTGTCTCACACAGGTAAACAGCAAAAGATAAAAGTGCCTATTTGCCCAGGTTAGAGTAATTTTTTTAGCAAACAACCATTCATCTTCCCTCCTTCCACTTCTACCCTCTGTGGAAAACTGCACAGTATGCTCAAAAGGAAAACCTGATGACTAGCATTCAGGCAGTGGGTAATAGAGGAGTAAGTAATTAGCCCTTTCCCCTATTCTTAGGTCCCAAGAGATTCTCTGACTAAGCAATATCGCAGGGTAAGCAACATATTTATTGCTTTAAATAATCTTAGCACAATACAATGCAGAATATATACCTTAAGGTAAGATGGTTTTTTTAGCCTTGGGCAGACAACTTACCATGTATTTTCAATGAATTGATTTCAAAATGCAAAATACATACCAGGAAAAGCAATCTTATTGATTTTTATTGAGTAAAACCTTGCTGAGGACAGAAAGCAGTGCAATAAATGACCACAACCTTTTCTTGGCATAGCTATTGGTTATGTGAAGGCCAACACCTTTTCAATGGATGAAAGGCTACCCTTGTTCTAATTACCGTTTCCTAGAAGAAATGTTAAATGTGTAAGGACTAAAGAAACAAGTAGTTCCTAATAATCTAACATTTCAGTAATTATATCATCCTTAAACATCTTAAGTTTAATAACTGCTGAATTCAGAGAGATTTTTAAGACAATCGGTTCCTTTTTCTCCCCAGAGAATGTTTAAGTGAATAATGGAGGGACGTGTAGAGCTCTATATGCACTTCTGTTTGGCTTTTATTTGAGTGGGGACACTCAGCAAGGACACATCCCCAGATTGGGATGGTGCTAAAGTTTGAGAACTGGCTGACACAGCGCTGTGAAACAATTTGATCTTTGCACTTTTTCTCAAAGTCATCAATCCTGACACAAATGGACACCGAGATGAGGCATTCAGGCAAGCATGGAAAATGGCACCTTTTCCCTGTCATAGCTGCTGAGAGTGCATAAGTTTTGGTAGGCCTGAAGTCATATGTCATTCCACTGGGCACAGTCAAACTGCCCTGGAACTAGGAGTAGAAATGGGTTGGACATGTTCATCGATCACAGGGGACTCTACCTCCAAATATTATACTGCTTGGAAGCAATATGCCCACCTGGGTCTCTTCCAACTTTGGAGCTAGAGGCTGCAAACTACCACTTTATAGACATAATTAGAGGAAGTTTAGTGCCACAGCCTGACATCCTTTGAAAAAATATAAAACTTATCTGAGGAAAGCAGTAGACACTGTACTCTAGGGAGCACTCCTGCACTGCTGGGAAATCCAGAAGCAACTCCTATTTCCATAGCTCTCTGAAATCTTTCTGGTAGTGGTTCAGCACAGCTATTAAATATATGCATGATTCCACAAAATCCCCCATGCCCTCACCCCCTTCCCCCCATTTTTTAATGGATATTGTCAGAGGAAAAGATTTTCAAAGTAAGCTGTTATCCAAAGCATGTTTGGTTTTGATTCTTATGTTACCATTTCTGTGCTATTTTTCCATAAGAAATTATGTATCTCTTTAACATTATTTTTTAGCTAAAGTAATTTTGGAAATTGATCTATTTGAAACTGTGCTGAACACATATTTGTAAGGGAGGGCATATGACTGAGCATCGAAAAAAGAGCTCACAAACAATCACATCTAGAAAGAAACTCTCTGTTTTCACAGATTAAAGCAACAAAGAAAACAAAATTTCTGTTAAAAGAACTGTTAAGGATGCAATGTCTGTGAGGTTATGTCTATGTTTAAAAACAGCCACTTGTGTAGCTCTCTGAAACAGACAGTACAATGTCGAGCATGACTTGTCAAGTGACCTCAAATATCTGAAACAAGAAGACAGCAAAGAAACGGTGTCAGAGTGCTACAGTACAAGATGAACACTGAGAGGTAGAGAAAAGAATGAGTAACTGGAAAATATCAGGTTGAGAGCCAGCTCTCTTGCATTCAGTGTGATTCTCTGGGACCATAAATCAAAACTTCTCCCCAATAGAAGCATCAGGGGAAAAAAAGAAGGAGGAAAACACTAAAATGAAAATTTCTGTGAGAAAGCAAGCAAGCAAGCAAATAAACAAACCAACTCAACACCAGCAAAACCTCTAAGATTAGGGAGACATAATTTAGCAAAATCATCTCCTTATATTTAGGAATACTAGATCTCACATCAAGCAATAAGTGAAAATGGCAAAAAACCTATTATTGTACTTATCATAGAATCATAGAATAGATTGGGTTGGAAAAGACCTCCAAGATCATCGAGTCAAACCTCTGATCCAACTCCAATTACTATATCATGGCAC
>NW_020955646.1:367421-460530 GCF_003031625.1 Empidonax traillii
AGGACTTGTGCTCCAGTCCCTTTACCAGCCTTGTTGCTCTTCTCTGGACCCGCTCCAGCACCTCAATATCCTTCCTGAACTGAGGGGTCCAGAGCTGAACACAATACTCAAGGTGTGGCCTCACCAACGCAGAGTACAGGGGAAGGATCACTTCCCTGCTCCTGCTGGCCACACTGTTCCTGATGCAGGCCAGGATGCCATTGGCCTTCTTGGCCACCTGGGCACACTGCTGGCTCATGTTCAGCCTCCTGTCGATCAGCACCCCCAGATCCCTTTCTGCCTGGCTGCTCTCCAGCCACTCTGTGCCCATTCTTTCCATTTTGAGTGTAAATTACAGTTTTTTTATCTTTTGAAAAGGCCCATCAAATTTGATTACATATGATCTTATCTGTTACAGCTTCACTCCTCTTTTTGTCTCAGCAGCATTTGAGAAAGCTGAGAAGTAAGGCAGTAGAATAGATCAGCTGCTCCCTTAGAACGGCCTAGATCTTTTCTCTGTCCAAAATCTTACTAACTTATGAGAAGAATAGTTACTGGAAAACACAGATTGCTTTTACTGTGAGGGGCACTATTTTCTTTTACCTCATAATTGTAGTTATATCAAATATCTCTGCATGTTTCTATATGGTTGTGGATTTTTCCATACTGCAGTTCTTTAGCATTACTACTTAAAATTTGCTTTAGGCTAGTGATGAAATGCCTTCCTCCTTGTGGTGTGAATGTTTGCAAATTTGGTGAAATAACAAGAGCTGGAAAATTATGGTAAAAGCAAAGAGAAATAAGAAAAAAAAGAAAGCATCGTAACCCCATTGGTAAAAAAATGTTAATGCTTCTATTTACTCATTTTGTCTTTATTTCCTATTGAGATTTTGACAGGAATTGGTTAGATGAAGAAACACAGGAAAGATTGACAGGAAATATTGCTGACAGAAAGCTAAGAAGAGAGTAGAGGGTCGTAGAAAGCATCAGGCTACATAGGCAATAAAAGCTTGCGCATAGGATTTTCAATCAGACCAGCAGTAGTAGGAAATAAATACTCAAGTGACAGCTGCATTGTCAGGTTGCAGGTCCATCAGAAAGCCACCTGGTCTGCTTGCATACCTGCCTGCCCCTGCTGGCCCTCAGAAGCCCTTCACCCTAGATATGGAGGAAGGTACCTTCCTAGGTCTGATGTCCTGAAAGTGGACCAGAGGGCAATGAATCTTCTGTCTGCTGCTTCTTGTACTCACAAATGTGAAGGGAGGAAACTTTTACACACCTTTGCACCAAGGACTGGATAGGAAATAAGGGTGGAAGCAAGGTCTTTTCCCTTTCTCTATATTGAAAGTTAGTTTGAAGCACTTCCTTTTAGATTTCTCATTTCACTGCCAGTCACATTTGCAGGACAAAAATTGTCACATTTCTTAATCTGAATACTAAATTAGTGAAAGCTTGACTACAGAAATATGTACATTCTAATTTGTATATGAATATGCAGTATACATAAGGATCATAAAGATGTTTCCACCCAAAAGAATTCATCAAATAAACAAGTAAGGTGAGGGTGATAAAGTACTTATAGAGTTAGAGGATTAATAAGTACACTGAGAAAGGAAAATAAGGTTGAGGAAGTATGTCAAAGCATAGAAGTGAAGCTAACCTTCTATAACTTGCAAGCACTTTGGTAAAAGTGTGGTAGACCTTTAATTTCATCTAAATGTTGGATTTTTGATAAATTATTTAGAATATCTCCTGTATCTACTTCTTAAAATCTATACTTAGGATGATTCTGATGCTTGTTATAATAAGAAAATTTTTAAATTGTTATTTAAGTTCCCACTGCCCGAGGTTAATCAGTTGTTCTGTGGATATTTCTCATTTGAAAAATATCTCTCAAACAGATGAAAATTTTCAACCAATCACTGTGTTGTGAACAAAATCCAGGAAATGTGAAAATTAAGTCAGACTTTAAGAAAATACTTCAAAAACCAAGGTCAATTAGAGAGTGACATAATTTGCCAAGGGAAATTGTTGAAGCAGAGTCACTAAAGATATTCAAGGCTATCCTAGTAATATATAGGACTAATTATATAGCACTGAGTGCTTTCAAAGTGCTGTACAGACATGAACTAATTAATCTGCTCAACACCCTTCAGAGACAGGGGAGGAAGTATTGTGAATTTCAGCATCACCTGCCACAGCTTCTGATAAAAGGCAGAAATAAACCCCCATTTTCAACAATCACCCCTTTGTTAACAAAATGTACATGCATGTGCATGTACTCAAAATAAAATTACTCTAAGTGCATAAAGGAAAAAAAGGAAAAAAAATAAAAATCTAGAAGTCTGTTTTTGAAGGATGTTAAAGATGTATTTGGATTACTTACTCTTCCTATTCCCATGTTCCATCGGGGTCACTGGTATTCATGGTTTAAACATTAAAGCCTTATTTAAATTGTTTCTTTATCCTACATCTTTTCATGTGGAGCAGTGGAGCTCTAGAAGCTAGGAACTAATTTTTTATCCTGAACTGATTTTGTATCAGTTATGTTCTTATGCAGTCTTTAGGATCCCTCTTTGCTATATGTTGTACAAACAACTGAGTGATTTTTTAGGGAGAAGACAACAAATCAAGAAAAGACAGTAGATGTATATACTCAGAAAAAAAAATTGTTGTTTTCTTATGTTTGGCTGTGACATAAGCATAACCGAAATTCTCAGCATTTAAACAGAATAACGTTATTTACATATTACCTTAGTAACTACTGAACAATAGTGGCTTTGGTACTAGACATGCAGTAGGTAATTTGTTCAGCAGCAGCATTTGACTCACATTTGTCTTCTTTGAAATATCAAAGAGCAGGGAGTTCAAAGTGTTCAAAAGTTATATACTTGTCATAGAGTCAAAGACAGTGATGATGCTGTCTAGGAAAGGTGATGAGAAGTAGAACTTAACACTGAACTTGACTGAGGGAGTATTCTACTATTTTTATTCTTTGCATACACAGGAGGAGTATGTTATTAGGGTTTGGGTTTTTTTTTAATAAATCAGTTGCAAAAAGACATGCTCCCATCTTTCTTTAAAAGAAAGGCTTGAGAACCTTGTCTGACAACTTGAGCCAGAGAGTGATATAAACACATATATTATTCATGCAAGGGTAAGTAATGGAGTGTCCAAATAGTGAAGTGAACCCAACTTTTCTTTAGGTAATGTTTGAGATTCCTAGATTTCTTACATGGAAAGTTAAAGGACCTGTAAAATATTTGGAATTATTAGAGAGCAATTATATTCCTGGACTTGAATATGACAGCATTTCAAACTGCTAGTAGATATTAATTTAAGAATGATTTGCACAGATTTTCTTTCCTGGTTTAGGAAGCATAATGTTTTTGATGTCATACTTCTTGTCTTTATTAATGACAGAATAACTAGTAAGCCTGCAGATGAACCTGAGAATGATGTTAATCATAGAGTCACTTAATTGTCTCTTTTAGTCTCTTGAGTTTTGAACCAGGTAGCAGGCAGTATTCCCTGTTTTAGGTCTGAGTTTTGAACACTACAGAGAAAAGATGGTATCATACCTCTTTTTATAGTGATGCCACCTGTGAGCTTTCAACACTGAATTCCCTTAAATGTAATAAAAGAAGATTATAGGAAAATAATATTTCATTGTTCATTGGAGTTGTGAAATTTCTGAAATTTATATTTTTGGACCAAAAAATATTTTACTGTACAATTTACTAGTGAGCAGATTAGTGTAAATCTGAGGAAGCTTCAGAGTAGGGAAAACAAAGATTCATAGCAACACTTTCATTTTCTATGTAAAAATATCTAAAAATAATAAAAGAAAAAAAATTATCTAGTGCATAATAGACCCATTGAACTTACTGCTCCAAGGCATAAGCAAGGACAAGAGCTAAGTAGGAGTCAAGTTACATTAGTTTGGATTAAAAAGTGATGGCTATAAATCTTCATGCATTCAGATAAAGATAGGAACTATCTAATAAAAATTCAGAAGAAATTTTTGCTGTAGGCAGATTTTCTATGGCGATTTTAGCATCTTTTTCTGATATATTCAATCCTGAGTATTGAAGATGAAATAAGTGGAGATAACCTTGATTCATTATAGCAATTTCTACATATTTACATGTATTTTGGCCTTGGCAGTTCAGTTATACTGGAGGCATTTCAAAATTGGTACTGGTGACTACATGTCAATTTTACAATATGTAAAAAAAAAAAAAAAAGCCTTATACTCACATTAAAAGTAGGTTAAAGTTTGAAATATATGAGCACATTGACTGCATTTCATTCTCATTTTTTTAGTATATCTTGATGTATTGTTACCTGAGTGCTCTAGATATAGTATAAGCACTGTATATGATGTCTATCATTTGGTCTACTGTAGCCTACAAAACATCTGATCCTACAAAACCTTAGAATAAGGCTTTACCATATAGTGGCAGATCATAGATCTCTCAAAGCAAATCTGCAATACATGTGAAAATTTGTGGAAAACACCTTATTCAAAATGTTTTCATCTTCAAAGTGCTCAAATTTTACCAGAGAAGTCATATTTTATTCACTACAAATATGAAGCTAACAGTTTTCTGGAAGAATATAGAGGTTCAAATAAGTATTATACCAGCTATTCATTCTGCTCTGCTTTGTATAATTGCTACTTTTAAAATAAGAAAACCCTAATTCCAAAGGCATATCAATCAAACCATTTTATGTCACAGTATAACTTGAAAAAAACCAAACAAACCACCTCCACCAACAAAATAACAACCCATAGAAAGCCACACAAAAATCAAGAAAAACACTTTTTTTAGCCTAAATAATGAATATTCATATTCATAGTTATCTGTAGGTAGAGGTTATTTGGTCACACAAGTTTTGGAGATGCTTCAGTGAAGATAAGTCAATGAAGAATAAATATAAAACCTGCAGGTGATATTCAGAATTCTCTGGAGATCAAGAATGTCTTTCTATTGTGAAATCCTATGTTTACAAAAGTTTCACTAGAGGAAGAATAGGACTATTCATCCACTAAACCAAGTAAAAGGTTCTTTCTCCAAAACCAGTAACGATCATTCAAATGTGATTTTGAAGAGGATCCTAGGCTCAAATGTGAAATCCCTGCAATGTCAGATTTTCAGGGAGATTCAAGGACTTTTTCTTCCCCTGTACCTGAAGGCTTATGTTAATCCAGTCAGTAAAGCCAGTAATTTATTGAGTACACAAGGATGGCAGTCATTTGGGTCGTCTATGTTTACTTTGCTTTTGTAAACTGCATTTAATGGAGAGTGATCTCCTGTGACAGCAACTGTTTCTTACCATAGCATGTGAGTCATGAAAATCCTCCAGTTTCTGTTGCACAGGGTGTCCTCGTCTAATTACAGATTTATGTATATTTATGATCCTGCAAATGCCGTCAAAGATCACAGAACCTGGATAAGGCAAAGCTGTGGAAGGAGGATATTGCACTTTAGAAAAAATACCACAGTACCACCAGTGACTGGAGGACAGAGGAGAAGAAGAAGAAGAAGGCTACTTTTGGGGATGTTTGAAGCTTCAGTTTAGGAATCAAAAGATACCAGTGCTCTGCTAGTCAAAGCTCAGCATTTATGTTTGTTATTTCACTCAGTCTTGGAGAAGCAATCAAGAAAAGTGCTGATATCCTTCTGCAAACAAGGAATCTTGTAGACCAATCCTTCTACTTCAAGGACAAAATTCTCAGTTTCCCATATGATAAGCTGAATTTTCTTTTACTTTTATTCTAATTGCACAAGGTAGACTAACAAACCAAAGAAACTTTTCCAAAGTTTCTTTGGAAAACTATATATATTCTCAATATGTGATGATAATAACTAGATTTTATACTTAAAGAGGAGACACAATAACAAGTAAATACCAAAGTCATTGTTGCCTACAGGGATACATGGTTGCAACTTAAGCCCTGAATTGTCATTAAATAGTTTTTCCAAAAGTGATGTGGATTTGACTAGAAAGATGTGTATCACACGGAAAGGGTGACAGTTCATGAAAATTGTAGAAATATCTCAGCTTAGAAGAAATGAAGGCTTTACAAAGGTTTTGGAGGACAAATAAAAGAAACCTCATTTCTTTGGCAAAATGGAGTCCTGCAGAAAAGAGACTAAGATTAATCAAATCCAGAGCCTCATTTTTACCTCTCATGTTTGATGAATCTATTTACACTTGTTCAGCATGTAATACTACTACTACAAAAAAAAATCAATTAAGAAAGTAAGTCTCCTAGATGGCCTTGTATCATATGCTCCAAACACTAAAGATATTTTTTTCTTTTTTTGGGGAGATCAGTTTAATTCAATGTGCACATTTATTTATTTTTCTTAGACTACGCTCTCTGGAACACTATTCTCTAGCAACAGATCATAAATGAGAAATCTCTGCTTGATTAGAATAATTTTATTTTACAGTATTCATGGGATTCTGCCCTCCCTAAACCACAAACAGTAAATAAAATAGAATGATGAATTTCTAGTCCCAGAATAACCTTTCTTTCTAAAGCATTTCTTGTCTAAAAGGTCCTGTCACACATACATCTGCTTAGCTTTCACCACAGAGAATACATAGAAGTGACTTGGTGGTGATGGATGAGTCATTTAAGTTCTACTCTCAGAAATGATTGGTTCCATTCCCCTCCCTACAGTGTGATGGAAGAAGGTATTTTCACCAATATTGTTGGTTTTGTGACTGAGGTGAGGGTGTATCCAGTAGAATCCAAAGGTCATACATCAATTTGATGATAGGCAACAAAGAAAGCTGCTCTTCCCTTAGGTTACTTAAGGTATTCCCTTAAGGAAACCATATGTGTTGAGGGTTGGCTGTAAAATTCAACAAGTACTTTCTTGTGGCAATATTTTTGATATCAGAAAGGAATGATGTGTAAGATGAAGGTGGAAAAGGTGATTAAAAGGATGCTTTCCTTTTAGCTGCTTCTCAGAATCATGGAATCTTAGAATCAGGTGGGTTGGAAAGGACCTCTGAGATCATGAAATCCAACCCTTGATCCACTACCACCACAGTTACTAGTCTATGGCACTAAGTGCCACATCTAGTCTCTTCTTAAATACTTCCAGGAATGGAGAATCCACCACCTCCCTGGGCAGCCCAGCTGATGAAGACAGCACAGCTTATATTTTCTAACCTCTGGTACAACAAGGACCTTTTTTCCCAGAAGAGATGACATAAACATATAGTGCACTTACTTGTGATTAAACCCTAAATAATGCAATACTTAAAAGTTTCAAGACTTTATCTGATTCATGTTTGCTTCTGTGAAACCCAGAACCATGTAGTGTTATAGTATGTGAATATATCCTAACAAAAGTTTGACGTTATAGTCAAAGAAAGAAAATTTTAACTCAAGTAATTTTAACTCAAATGGCACATTCTTTGAGAGAAGTTTCTAAGACAATTACAGGTCACACAGTACAAAAAATAGGTCCAAACTCTCATACCAGGAGTTTTATTTTTTCATAGTCAGCATGATATCTAGAATTTCTTCATACCTTCAGCCTCTAAGAAAGACAGATGTTGTTTGCATCCTGGAGATATAAAGGCTCTGGAATATCTTCTATGTGATTTTGTGTTTCTTGAACAGAATTGAAGGTGAAAAATTTGCTTCCCTCTTCTATAATTAGTATCCCAAAAGAGAATCCAGCCACTCAGGTGACTAAAAATAATGATTGTAAAACTGCTATAAAAGCCTGAATCAGTTTTAGTCTGCATTCTAAATATAATTCACTCTCTTGATTTAATGGACCACAACACGAGAGCCACTAAACCTTTAGTTTAAGCTTACTTGGATTAGGTGTCACTGCTAAAGATTTCTTTGGCATATGTCCAGTAAGTAATCTCAAAGTGTCCTCATAGGAAGGTCTTAAACATAAATTTTTGTGGTTTTTTTCTCCTCTCTGTCCATTACAAATGTAGGTGTTTACAAAGATATGACTATTACAGAGATTCAACCATTACAGCTCTGCAGCAAGAAATCCTCTCTGTGAGTGTGTACTGTCAGGCTGAACCCAGAGAAGAGAGCTGTATACATTCTGCTGGAAAGGATACAGTTTTCCAGAGTCAAAACAAAGAAAGGCAGAGAACTTATTCTTTTCTTTTTTCTTTTTTCTTTTTTTTTTTTTTTACAATGTATTCATACTGTGTGTATGGACTTAATGACTTTAAAAGAAATGGAACACAACTCCATTAATTTCAGAGATTTAATACAATTCAGTTTTGTAATTAATAGCAAAAAATCTGGTGCAGATTGCTTTTCTCCTCCTCCTTTCTTAGAGCTTTTCATGAAGATGAATCGTATTTTTGGCATACTAGTAGAACACTTGCCTTTATATCTTACTTTTGCAGATCACTGATCTGCTGTTTTGGCAGATTTTAGCAAGACATATGAAGTCAGTTTTTCCTGATATTCTAAATTACTTAAAGCTTCCCATTACTCTGCCCTCTCTAATGCTATTTTTGTTCAGCTATTGGATTTAATTTTTTATATTTTGTAGTGATTCTACACGATATTCTATATCCTGCTTCTAGCTAACCTTTGAAGGCAAGCTGTCTTACAGTGATAGCCTTTCTCCTGCCTCAGAGTTCTCTGTAAATTTATCGACTTTGGAAAAAATGTTCAGAGTTGCACTTTTACTGCCATCTAGTGCCAGAGTCAGAAAAAAAAAAAGAATCTTTTATCTTTGGACATAGAAGAGACCCAATATTGGCTATAAGTGAAACTGTTCTAGTTACTGGGTAAATAAAATACTATAGAGAATATACATATTATAGAGAATATAGAGATTAATAATGGAAATTCTAAAGATATTTGAGATTTTATCAGATGCTAAGAAGGCAGGAAAGCATGTAGTAAATTGATACAGAGTCAACCACACATCATGCACTATGTTTGCTCACACATGATTTACACATCTGTTTTGATATCTACTGTTATTCTGATAGTAGAAGGAGAACACAACGTATTCTTTTACACTTCATTTTAAATATGACTGCACTTGTCTACTGATTCTGGCTGGAATAGAGTTAATGTTTTTCATAGCAGCTCTTATAGTGCTTTGCTTTGTCTTTGTCATGAAAATAGTGCTGATAAATTAGAGGTGTTTTAGTCATTGCTGAGTGGTGTTTACACAAAGTTAAGGCCTATTCTGCTTCTCACACTGGCACATCAGCAAGGAGGCTGGGGGGGCTGGGGGTGCATGAGGAGGGAACATAGCCTGGACAGCTGAGTGCAACTAAGGAGACATTCCATACCATGTGGCATCATTTTCAGCAATAAAAGTGGTGGAGGAAAAAGAGAGAGTGGAGGACATTTGGAGTAATGGAGTTCCTCTTCCAAAGTCACCATGGTATATGATGGAGCCCGACTTTCCTGGGGATGGCTGAACACCTGTCTGCTGATGGGAGGAGATTAATTAATTCCTTGTGTTTGCTTTCACACGCAGCTTTTACTTTACCTATTAAAATGTCTTTGTCTCAATGCATTAGTTTTCTCACTTTTACCCTCACAATTCTCTTCTCCATCCCATCAGGGGGAGTGAGTGAGACTCTGCCCGAGGCTGAGCTGCCTACCCCAGTTAAACCACAGCAATTTGTGAACATAGAACAAAAAAAAAAAAAAAATCCAACAAAAATTGAACTTTATATCAGTGAGATGGGGTTGTTATTTAAGTAACACAGGAAATCTCATAGTAGCACACTGCTAGCTATTTCAGATGAGAAAGGGAAAAAAAAAAAGAAGAAATTGCAATTCAAAAACTAAAAATGTAGAAGCTGTCTTGGTGTAAGGTCTGGGCCCTAATGCTGTTGAAGCAAAATCCTGCATTGATGAATACACTGCAAAATTGAAGCTGTACATGTTTTTCTTCTTACGACTCTGACATATCAAGAAAATTGACAGAAATTTGATATTCAGGATAAGAAATCTCCTTTAGATGTCTCTCCAAAATATATATAATAGTCTGTTGTATGTGGTTTTAAATAACATTCTGAGAGTAGACTACTGTGGCCAACCAAAGCTCTACAGTAGTCATATTGATATTAGAAAATATCGTGCTATATAAAGACAATGTCCTCTCAAAGTTTTATCAGTCCTGTTGATAGAAACATGATTTAATCTCATAGTAGTCATAGTGCAGGCAATTTTGATGTCAGCAGGCATGGTATTAACAGTACTGGTTCTGCTTTGGCTATAACATTTGCTTTGAAACTGCATGCAACCAGCTTATGGAAACTGTAAAGTCTGTACACCTAGAAATCTAGAAGAAGCTCACAGACATGAAATGGTTAATTTGGGGAAATATTGCATAAAATGCTCCTGACTATACTGAGAATAGTACTCCTGGCATGAATAGATAAGGTAACGAAATGAAAGAACATAGGCTTATTTTGTATTCCCTAGTCCTACACAATATATACTTTAAGCATTTTCAAAAGGTAGTTGAGAAATAGAAAAAGTGTGTGGAAACCTAAAATACTAAGACAATTTTCTGGTTTCACTGCACAATAGTTTTGCTGAAATATTATGTTTCCTTGCTGTATGATATATTGTCTTTGCATTGTATTATATTGCTGAAAAGAAATTCATAATAACTCATGCTTGATGAAATACTTCTCAACTGAAATTTGACTTCTTAGTTTATCAAAAAGTAGAACAAAATGCAAAAAATCAAAAATGGTAGAGAAAAGTACTGCTAGCAAAAGCCAGACAGATTTACATTTGCATCCCTTTTTATGATGTTAGTTCAGAACAGCTTGGTCCTGTAGAACATTTTTTTTTCAAGCTTATACTTGTAATAAAACACTCACCAAGTAATTGATTAAATATGACTATTAACATGTACACATTAACATCATATTTCCCTAGTGATTTAGTTCTGGAGTTAGCTCACAGATCAAACTGAAAATAATTAATTCACATGAATATAAAGCATGGAGAAAAGGATAATGTTTACAATTCAGTCTTGGATGACTTTTTCCTAAACTTAAATTTCTTTAACAGAACAGTAATACTTTTAGTCAAGTTTAATATGTAAAATGAATGTACAGCTTTCCCTCCTCCCCCAAGACGTCTTTGCATTTTCTTCGAAATTTTCTCTTGAGGAGGTTATTCCTTGACGCAATAGGGACAACCAATCTTTTTGGCAAATTATGGTAATCAGTGTTGTACTGTAATGTATCGCATGGGATTTGAGGGAAAGAACAGTGGGATACAAAAGCCCTGAGAAACGTAAATGGGGATGTGCTGACTTTTGAGAAGGGTTCTCCCTTTGCTGAAAGCTCCATCACAAAATTGTTTGGTCAGGTCTACAGAAATGGACATGGCTGAGTGCAATGTGTGTGTGTTTTGCAGCGTAAGTCTGGGCCCTGACACTGGAAGAGCGGAATCAGAAAAGTAAGTGGAAATCTCTATTACTGTGTCTTTCCTGGATTGCTGTGCTGCACCTATGTTGCTTTAAAGGTAATAGAAAAAGATAATATTATTCAGTCAAGAGAGATTAGACACGGAGAAGAGCAGACTTTTAAAGGAAAAAAATATTTTTTGAATTAGCTTCTTAGTTTAAGAGCATTTCTGCAGTTGTATTCCCACTCATTTCCTCAAAAAGGTCACTGGTTGAAAATGTGATATCCCTTTACTGGCTGCTTTCCTCCTCCTGTTTAACAATGGTTAAATGGTTTAACAAGAGAGCAGGTGGCCCCTCATTGATTTTTTTGGGGCAGGTATTCAAAACACATCTACTACTCAAGGATTTCAATTTTCATGACACAAACAATTTAAGTCAAATTGTCAACACATGCACTAGACTGTCATCATAAGTAAATATTGATTCTACAATTGCACTGCACAGGCATATAAAAAACAAACGTATTTGCACATGCAATGTCTCAGTTTAGCCCTTAGTCTACTAAAACTAGTCCTAATCTCACTATGAAGTACCTTCTGGTGAAAATTGACCAAGCATGATCTCACTTCTTGTGAATTAGTATACATATTAGCTGCTGTGAAAAAAAACAAAGATATCTCAAAACATCCTCCATCACTATATCTTGCAAAGATAAATTATGACTCATGGCAAGGAGTTTCTCTGTACCTGTGTTTTGGTTTTAACCTAGACTTGCTGAATGGCATCAGTTTAACAAAGCTGTTAGTCAGATACTGGCTTTGTGGTACATTATTAGAGATTAAGTTTGGGAAACAATAACTTTCTATGATGATAGAGGTAAACACTGTTGGGTTTTTTTCTGATTTGAAACTTCTTTAGTAAGAAGTTTTCACAAGTGTGTCCATTGTAACTCAAACCTCTCATATACTCTGAGAAAGTTTTAATGCTGAGCAGCTGGCTTAAACTCCTGATTTCTTGGTACGGTATCATAAAAATACTACAGATAATGATACCATCGTCTAATTGTATTTACCTCATAATTATTGTGAAATAACAAATAACAACTCGTGTGTGATTGTATATAAAATCGAATTACAGAAGTCAACACATTTAATTTTGTTCAATTGAAAAAGAAAAAATAAATAGTAATAAACAAATCACAGAATATTAACTTTTCCTTTTGGTTGATCTAAAAGAAAAGAGAAAGCTTAGAGAACATACTTGAGTTATGTGCTTTCTTTCTTTGTTGCTTTATTGTAATACTTAATCAATACTCTTAGTATTATTTTATTTTAAATTAAAAGCATTCTATACTGAAATATCTGGATACACTGATATGTGTCATATCCTGCTATATTACGGTTTTGTCCTCTGTTGGTTCTTTGAGGTCATACTGAAGCCTATACATGCTAAGCTGAAATCAATAAGCTTAAAATGGACAAATCTGCCCTTAAGCAAATGCCAATATTAATTTCTAGTTAAAGCTAAAATATTAGCAAATATGGTCTTCCAACTAGGAATCCAAATTTCACCTTTTAAAACCCTGTTTGAATTCTAATTTAATTCAATATAGACCTTGAAGACTCCAGAAACATTAATTTACATTTTAATTAAGGGATAATTTCCAAATATTTTGGATGTTAGCAATATCAAAGCAAAATTCTTTCTTAGGTGAATTAAAAATATGGGTCTCTCTCATGGTTTTTACATTTTTATCCCCAAAATTTAAGATTTGTCAATTTTCCATTCTGTGCTGTATGTTGTTTTTGAAGTTGTTATTCTGTCTGTCTCTTTTCAGTAGGAAGACAAGGGAGGAGTCAGAGGGAGGAGAACAGCAAATTATCCTGGTAATAGCTCTCCAAAGCTTAGTAAAAAAGAAGGGCTTTTTGTAAATATTGAAGGGCTTTGTAATGAATGTTCCAACATGTTAGGACAGTGTGTATATGAATTGTAGTATTTTACTGGTGCTCATCTGTAATGAAGTTAGTATTTGATTTTTCGTCTTTTTCACTCTTGCAGTATAATTTTACAATGTGTGGCAGATGTAGAGGATGACATACATTTAACTGAACACAAGGTTGGGTAAACAGATTAATCTTCAAGAAATTGAGGGCACAATGTTGAGGAAGATTAGAAATGGACGTTTCCAAAGCAGTTATATTAGGTGTTCAAATGCTTATGAAAATTCCTTAATTTTTCCACAATGTACTTGCATATTTGATAGCATTGCATACAAATGACATTGCTATTTTGTTTTTAAGTTCTAAGTAGCCTCTTTTTATTCCAGTGGTACATCTTTCCAGAAATTAGAGCATTTCCACTTCCTTTCCATGACTCTGCAGTAGTTTGCAGGACAGGACAGAAACTAAATCCTTGGTGTTTTCTGTACTTGGCAGCCAGCAGTAAATTCATGTAAGAGCCCTGCCGTAGCAGCAGGTATCAAAACTGAGTCTACTCATAATTGCATTTTCTCTCCAAATCAGTAATGTGACTTCATCTTCTGGAAAAGTTTATCTAGTACTGATGGAGTTGTTGTTTTTCTTCTTTCTCACTTAAAAGGAAAGTTCACATAAGGGTATTTATATCTCCATTACAATTTTATATCTCTTTGTGATATCACTGAGGTCTTTTTCACTTGAACGGATATAGGTTTTAAAATTTAGGTCTAACTGGTAATGTTAAGTTTTCCAATACTCACGACTGGAATTCCTCCTACTGGGCTGTCTTATTTACATGTCAAGTCATGTTTATATGAATAATTCTGTACTCTTGCCTATTCTGTGGAAGCATTTCTAAATAAACAGGCTACTAGGTAAAAATTAACATCAGATAGATATTAAAAGCTTTCACACGTGATATTCAATACTGAATTTCTGAAAGAAGAGGGATTTCAAAGTGGGTTGTATCCAGTAAAATGGTGGGAAGCTTCTGTACAAGAAATTTCCTAGTGAATGCACTAAAGGAGCTCTCCTACTCTTAAAACATACACCAGTTAGTTACCCACAGTTTCTTACAGTGCTGAGACTTATGGGAGTATAAAGTAGACAAGGATCAATTTAAGCTTATAACATAAATAACTGGCTTAGAAGCAACGTGTCTTTTCTAGCATGAAAAAAAAAAAAGAAATATCAAGTTAATGGGACACATTCATTTTTTCTTTTTGCACTGAATAAAATGGAATAAAAATTAAATGGTGCATAATAAAAAAAGGAGAACAAATAAAACTTACCTCCTGCTGCTAAGCATTCTTTTCCGTATTCATAGGAGATAAACAGTATACTTGGGCAAAGTTAATGTCCAAAATGTCCTTACGACGTGTCTCCCATGAACAGGTGTTCTACAGAATTCAGAAGGAAATGTTTGAACAGGTTTTTTTATCATCTTATTTATCACCAGGAGAGCAAAGTTCCTAGTATAGAATAGTTTCAGGAACTTCTGAAAAACTACACCAAAACTCATCGTCCTGGGCATGATTTTAAAACGTTATCTGTAGGGGCCTATTGACACCATTCCTGCATTATGCTGTTTATCAAAATGTTCCCAATAAGGACATGGTGACCACACATGACAACTGAATATTGTATTCCTTCCTATCGAGAAAACTATTGACTCTTCACAAATACTTTAAAAGTTCAGTCAAAGTGAAGGGTGAAGTCTCATCCAAGTCAATGGAGTTGTGCCATCTTCTATCAGCAGTGGATTTAAATAATGACTCCCTTGCCTGTTTTTGGCTGGGGTGCCCAGGATTGCCTTGAGACAACCTAGCTCAGAAGACTCTGGTAAGATCTATATTATCATTAGTGACTATATGCATATATAATCTCGGGCATATTGCCATTTTTTGCTATTATTTCCAACTGTTCCTTAAATACACAAATCATTCCTAAAATCATTGCTGCCTCTTATTTAAAACCCAGTTGTGTTCAAATTTAAAAAATATTTCTTAATTACAGAATATTTTTCAAATAATTGTCTTTTTGTAAACCACATACACTGTTGACAAGCCATGAATTATTATTTTGGATTTAACTGCGATTTGTAAATAATTCACTTCAAAAGAGCTATTCTACTTTGTTGACAACAGAGTTAATTGTCAACAAAGATGGAAACGTGCAAACAGGGACAGCATATTGAAAAACAGACTGCAAACACAGAGGGAAAGACAGACTTAGATCACAGGAAACAAAATGTGTTTGTAGAATAAATTGCTTGTAAACAAACATGATTTTAAAGAAAAAAACAAGACAAACAAAAAAATCCCAAACCTCACAAGCTTGTTTATGGTTCTCTACACATAGCATATGACAAAATAAGTCTCAGTATTAAAATGGCACTAAGGTGACCAGAAAATCTTTGGGAGATTAAGAATGAGTCCAATTAGACTACCTGAATAAATCTAATAGGTTCTGATTGTTAATAAGATGCTGCAGAGAGCCGACTTGACCTAAAGAAATACACAAGAGAAACAAATAAATTCAAATGTAAAGAAAAGTTGGAATCTTAATAGGATCCCAGGGTTGTATTTTACTGATGTGCACTTCCTTGGGGCTCTGCTTTGTTACCATTAAGTTTCATACCTCTAACACAGTTTATCAGACAAATATTCCTCCTGTGAGAGCTGTAAACCCCAGCCTTCCCTGAGTGATAGCAACTATGAAAAGTATTTGAAATGAAGCGGTCACAGCAGTTAATACAGAATGGGCAAGTCATTTCATCCATGGTGTATTGCAATGCAGAAGATAATTCGTTAGGGTGGTTCCCTCTGCGTATTCAGACATGCACCGTTCTCATCCATCACTTGTATAGGATTGAATAACAGTACAATAAAAACAGAAGCCCTTGTCAAGGTGACATGGGATTCTTGTCTAATACCAAACTAGCAGGAATGAACAAGGTCAAAACAGAAACTAATTTGGCATGCCAGTTTGAAAAGTACCAGTGTGCTCTCAGGTTTGAAAGTCTTTATGCCTGTATATGGATGTATGTACGCACGTGAAACTCCTTAAATAATGTGTGTTCTTTATGCTCCTATTAAAAAGACACTCTGTCATTTCAGCTCTAAGGCTGGAAAACGGTGCTCTGTTCCACTTTGTCAGTCGAAGGATGGGTTGTTCCTGTCAGCAGTTCCAGTCAGAAGGAATGAAGTATGTATCTGTGCTATATACAGTAACTGCATCCAAATGAGACTCCCTCACCTGAATACCTGACAACTGCTTTGGCTGTTGTCATCTACTTGCTGCTACATCCAAATCTATCATACTTTATGTAAAAGTGAAGAGATCACCATGGCAACCTAGTAGTCCTAAACTTAATAAGAAGGAGCAAAACATGCATCACTTTGTCTTTATACTATTTTATTTGCTTTTTCATTTCTTGATTTGATAAGGGAAACACTGTCCACAAGTATAAATAGAAAATATTTGGTACCAAATTTCTTGCCTTTTTTTCCCTTTTTTAAAGAAGGAAATTTTTCATCTTTCTACTGTCCTAGAATTTAACATATAGGTATAGTATAGATAAATACGTGTTATAATATTTTGAGAAAGAAAGGAAGCTATGAAAAATTCTTGCCAAAGGATACCAGTAGGTCATTTTCATTCAGCAAAAAGATTAGAAATTTAAAAGCAAGGTTTCCAGAAGTAAAGAAAAGCATTATACACCCATCTCTGATTGAAATCAATTCCTTCAGGGTCTTTGGGAAATTTCAGGCAAAAGGGTAACAAAAATATGAATTTTTTTCCTGCAGAGAAATTAAGATATTAGGAATAAAACATCAAGTTTTAGGGCACAAACCAGCTGATATCTCACTGAAATAGAACAAGGTTCTCTTTTCATGAACATACCATAAGTACTCTCTTGGTTCCCATTATGTGTGATACATACATAAAGAGATTTCTTTATTTAATAAGCATACTAGTTTTAAATATATCTAAGTAGCTTAGTTCTTGCATGACACTGATTTTGGTTAGAATTGGGCAACATTGTCAAAAACACCTTTGGAAATTATGTTTCTCTCTCCTTTACACTGCACATGGCAGACACAGTATTTGGATTTGACTTTTGAAAGGCTCTGTATCAGTAAGTGAAACTTCAGAGTATAATGAAAATGCTTTCAACTAAGATCAATACCCATGTAAGTGGTCATATGCTTCCAAGTTATCCTCACTCGTAGTAATAATGGTTTGCATTTTCTGAACATATCCATTTGCTGTGGTTTTGGGAAAAGCATTTCTTCAAGAAAGTCCATTTCTTTCAGTTGATGTTTAACACACTGTTTTAATAAACTGGTATCAACTGGATTAACTTTTCACACTTTTTAAGTGGTTGAGCTTTAGTTTTCATATTTGTACTTAAATAAATAAATTGTGTATTCCATGCTCTTTGCTTTTATAAGCATGTCATTGCATAATTGCTTAGAACTGCACACTCATGTTTTGACTGTGAACTTTCTTAACTCATGATTATTTTCAGTACATTCCTGATTAAACCAGTTCAGTGGATCTTCCTGTGCATATATTTACTTTATTTAAAATATTTTGACTCCTTATAATAAAACAATAAATATGCCATAGTAATTCTAATGATAAATATCTTATTTATGCATCTGAAAGTTATGAAATTTAAGAAAGGTTTCAGAAGAGTTTTATGGTCATCTGTGCAGGCCAGTAATATAGCACAGACACTCATGCCTCTAGATATAAATATTGCATTTCATGTCAGTAAGGTCGTGAATTTCTCTGCTGCATCACAAATACTACTGATCACTTGGAAAGTTTTCAAAGAAACAGGAATTACAGTTCTAAGACTGCACAGTTATGCAGCCTTTCTATTTTCACAGTATAAATTGTTGAAAGGAAAAGAAAAAAAATTAAACAGAAGGATCATGTTCTCTATATCTATTCCATCAAGAAAAGCAAGAAAATAAAATGCCTATTAGGAACTACAAGCTAGAGACTTCATATAAACTATGATTCTGTGTTGTATACAGTATAGAATGAAATTTAGCTACAACTAATTTCAAAATACAGGAAAAACAGGGTGAGCCTTGAATACCATCAGTCTGAATTAGGCTGGCAGAAGCAGTACTACAGTAAATTAAAGAGGAATTGCATGAAATATTGAATAGATTTTGATCATGGTATGAAAAAGATATTATTTTATTTATGAAATTTATTAATTAATTCATTAAGAAATCACTTATGGGGCTGGCTACAAGGCCAGATGAAGCCGCAAGGCTAGCTAAAACTTCTTTGCCTGACTGAGGGCGTCTGCACCACTAGGCTGCTCCAATGTAAAGATAGATGACAGATAAATAGATAGATTAGATGGATAGATAGATGATAGATAGATAGATAGATAGATAGATAGATAGATAGATAGATAGATAGATAGATAGATAGATAGAGATAGACTGAGCTGCTGCTGATCTGTGCTTTTTCTTTCTGTCCTAGTGAGAAGCTAATGGATAGACAAAGATGAGGTCTCTGCCCTAATCTGGTGACCAGAATGTAATTTTCAGTTGATTGAGCAGAGTTTAGTTCTTCCCAGCTCTAGCACTGTAGAATGCCATAAATGCCACCAGAAAGCACCTCCTTTTCTCCAGGTAGCCTGATGCTGACCATGTCATACCCTTGGGAAGAGATAAGTAGCACTGGAGGATGAAAGGTTGCACATCCAGAGGACTTTATCTTTGCTCTGTGTTGGAATATATGGGTGAGCCATGGTTGGAACTAGGTGTCACTAGATTGAATGTATGGCTATTTTAATTTGCACATTTTTTTTATCCTGACACAAATACCTAGTCAGCAGCAAAGAGGTGGTATGGGAGTAAGATACACACCAAGTCAAAGGCTATAACATATGATTTCCTTCTTGAACTGCAACTAAACTGTTGGAACTGTAACAGCTGGTATTTTGTGTCTGAAGTGGTACAGATTACATGGTATCAGGCACAATGATTAGACTCAGTGAGACTGAGTCTAATAAGTCAATTTACAGGTGCAATGCAGATAGAAATACAAAGCATTTTGACAGATATGTCCAAGAAGATTGCATTACACATTGTTGTCTAGTGCAGAGCACTTGGGGACTGTAAATGCAGTTACTGCAAAAAAAGTTGCTGATGTATTTAACATATGAAAGTCAAATTTAAATCCTGACATTTTCAGCCTTTGCTGTAAGCAGAAAATATTTTGATATGTATTCCCAGATGGTCTGCAAAATTTAGATATGTTGCGTGTGTGGAGATTTGCAAGGAATTCGATTTCACCTGAAATGTCTATTTCTTTCTAATATCAAATTTGTGATAATTAAAAAAAAATTGGGCTAATTATAATCAGCTATATGAAATAACACTCAATATTGGGAAGAAAATTTATGATGATAAAATTATTTCCAAGTATGATATATAGTATATATAAATAGTAATTACTATATAGTGTTGCAACTTAAAATTTCTTAATAATAAAAGCTGAGTAACAATAGATATGATAATATTTTGAAGACTAGCAGGAAATAGCAACAATTACAAAAATTCTTTCAATGGTTCTCATGTTTATGGAAATGGTAGAATGTTCACGTGAAAAATTTGACACCTGTCTTTTAAAATTAGTTACTGAAATCATCACATATACACACCAACTGTCTTATTTAGCAATTACTTGGCTTATTTAGAAGTAAGTTTAATACTAATAGTGGATAATTTTTAATATTGACTTTCTTGCAATCAAAGAGTTGTTTCCCTTTTCCTTATGGAGACGTCTTTAAGTTACTTCTTTTCTTATGTCTGCCCATAGTTTTCTTTTATTCATTTCATATAGATTCTTGCTCAGAAACTGATAAAAATTCTTCTATCTACTCAAAGAATTTAGGAGAGAATCAATCAGAAACACTATTCTGAAAACCCATTTTCTGTATAAATTTGGATGTGGCTTCATAGTTAAGATATGTTTTTGATTTGAATGGGCTGACTTCTACAAGGGCATAAAAATATAGGCAGAGGTCATAGGTCAGTCTCTAAAGTCAGCATTCTGACTGAGAATGGTGTGAAGATTCATTGTGATGTGAGGAACCTTTAAGTGACTGGGAAGTTGTTTCTACCTAAAATTGTCACTTACGTATTTTTAGGAAGGAGCAAAGAGGTCAGGAAGGTAAAAAACATGTCTCTTTATCTTTTCTGTCTCTCTCTCTACAGCATATTAAATCAGCTCCAGTGTTTCTGTTCAGATTTCCAACCTGGTTCAATTCTCTGCAACTGAATAAAAGTTTCTATATCTTATATACTAGAAAGTAAGGAGGGCACTAGTCTAGTTTACAGTCCTAGTTTTCTGTGAGGTACTTGTAAAGCTAGAGGCAGCTGGAAAAACAACACAGAACCCTTAAGATGCTATTGATGTCATATTTCAGAATAATAAAATTAGAAAGTTTTGTTGGACAAAAACATTTGGCAACATTTCATTACTACCACAACCATTATTCTACACTACATAATTCAAACTCTTATGAGTATGTGAAGGTAAGGAACAAGTCAAGTTATATTACGGTCAGGGTCATGTAGAAGATTCTGAATAGTATTGACTCACAGAAAATAAACTGATATGGCTGTAAAAATAAAACCTTTATTCATATGCAAGGAATATAGTGATGTTTATCCTAAATTTGCCTGAATTTACAAAGGTCATATATAAGAAACATGCTTATTTCTCAATTTGAGTAGCAACTAAGATGTCAGTGTTTTGGTGTTTTGCCCCTGAAATTTCTAACTTCTCCAAGAAAATTCTTAGTGGAAATAGGGGAAGAGAGGGAAGTAGAATGAAATCTCATTGCTTTCACAGTGTAGTTCCATATATTATTTGTTGATTGGCCTCATCCCATTAAAAGTGTGAAAATATTTATGAATAAAAAGCAAATGACCAGAAATAAGGTAATCATCTCCTGTCACGTCCAAAACTATGTGGTAAAGCAAATTTTAAGCAGTGTAATTTGCATATTATCACACTTTTTTCTTCTCATATGCCATATTATGGAACATGTTCTTTATCAATGTTTTGTTCTAGCCAAAGGAAATTATGGTGTTTCATTTTAAATATCTAGTTTTCCTTGGTGTCCCACCAAGCTTCAATCTAACCTATTAGACCTTGATGGTGAATTTCATGGCTCAGTTATACAGTTTATATAGGAATATTTTCAATTTTCAGTTTGACATCTCTTGCCTTTATGAGTTCAAGTCAGGTTACTCTCCAGTTGTCCCACTGTGTTACTTCCCTCATTTATCCTCTGATGTATCACTAAAAATTCACCACTTTTTGCACTGGTAGTTGTTTTTTTTCCAAAAAGTTCTGGAGTTTTCTGGGGTTAATAAGTACTAGATCAGATAGGCAGTTCTACTTGGCTTCCTCTAGAAGAAGGAAGGGATGGTTAATATATTTTAACTTGAGTTGGAGAGTGTCAGGATTGTCTCAATATTAAGGGTGCTGGTTTGCAATAAAAAGGTACATAATCAAGAACCTGACAGATTTGGAGTGTGAACTTGAACCTATTGTTCTCAGATAAAGTTTTCAGACTTGTGTTGTGTAATTATTCTTAGTTTTAATTGTGTGTAAGCTTACAGTATTTCAAGTTACAATTAAACTAAAATATAAGTAAATTTCTCAAGTTCACTTTTTTCCGTTTCCATTTGCTTTTTCTTCAAAAAAGAAGGGTCTTAATTTTGACCGTTTGAAGTTTATCATGCCTGCAATATTATATGCTAAAAAATCCTAGGATTATGTTCCTGCTTGTATTATTGTATATTTGTTTGCATTCTTCACTTTGACTCACTATAGACTAAATTTCATCTTCAAATATGTGTGCCAAATCCATGAATTTTTTACTTACTTTGTTTGCATTTAACGTCAAATGTCTTCAGCAGAAAAGTTGAAAGTTTCCTCACTGAAATAAATGAAGACATGAAGACAAGGACATGTAATATTGTATTAAAGAAAATAACTGTAAGAGATGGAATATTCTATTGTTTAAAGACCAATGAAAATAAGAGGAAATGTTTTGATAATTACAGAAATAACTGTATAAACTAAAGAAGTATCTCTTATATGTCTCTTGGTATGTGATAGCTTGTACTTACAAAAGGGTACAGAACTAAGTGGTATATGATCCACTGTGGAATTTCAACTTTATATCAGTTGATATGTAGGCAGTAAGTTATTATATCCACTGTCTTCCTCCCAGTACCACTCTTGAATTTCTAGTCCACAAAAAAAGGATATCAGTATGAAAATAAATATCGGTTGGTTGATTACTTTGAAAACATTTCCCAGTTGTAAGATGATAAAAATGTGGGGTCCTTAGAGACTCATTTGACCTGCACAGAAATAAAAGGTCAATTATTGCAATGAAAAATTTAATATAGATTGATTGCAAATGGAGTCTGAGTGTTCAGTGACACTATTGTGCCCCAGATCATAAAACTTGCATAAATTAACGAAAAATTGGGCACAGTTGGGTGTTTAGCTAAAAGGTCCCTTTGAATAGTTAGTTAAAATAATTATACATCAGAGATTACTCATTTTCCACCTTGGAGATTGCAAAAGTAACATGCCCAACAGAGAAAATTGGACACTGAACTATCTCATACATTGCTACAAGCAAGATCTTGTTTTTAAACACTTAAGCTCTGTTGATTTATGGTGAAATAGATTAAGATAAATTGGAAGAAATTGATCTCTTCATAAAAACTGAAGTTATCTTTCTTTAACTTCTAGAGGGCATCCTAAGGGTAAGAGACTGTGGTGTATCTCTTCTCACTGTTGTGAAAATTAAGAGATAGATTGTAATTACTGACATAAGAGAGTGCAATTGAAAGAGAAATTCATAGATATGTTAAGGATAGCCGAAATTAATTGAATTTGCAAATAAAGTTAAACTTTTTGAAATATAATTTACATATTTCACAGAGAGCACTACATCTTTCTTTGCCTTTACCAAACGGATCTATTCCACAATATTTTTTTTTTCAGTCAGAGAAAGAGAACAATCTCAGAACATAATTTATAACACAGGTTTTAAGAGGACTTCCAAGTATTAGGTTGCCTTGCAGGTCATCTACATTTTTATCACAAATAATTTTCTTCTGACACCCAAAAAAATATTGTACAGTGTAAAAGGACATGGATTACTAGGAGAAGTAACAGAGGGATTTTATATTCTCAAACAATAGAAATATCATAGTCAACTACCAATATCTTCCGACTGAGGTCCAATTGATTTTTAAGAAGCAAGTCTTCAGTGCATGACAGAATCTCAATGTGAATGGAATTCCCTCTTGCAGTGAAACAAACTTTGATCAAATCAGGTCTTTTTCTTATATGAGTACATGATATGTCTGGAGAAGAGGTCCAGAATACCAAAGCAGGGCTTCTCTGATTCTGGTAAAATAAAAGGATCAGAAATTCAGTTTGCTTTCTTCAGAAGAAATAACTCTGTAAAGAGACTTCAAAGTCGTAACTGCAACTTGAAATTTTTTATTCAACTTAAAGCACAAGGTTTTAATTTGTGTAGACAGGTAAATTGTGAGACTGCAGAAGAAAAAAGGTCATCCTCATTAAAAAAAACTATCCAATTTAGAAATGAGGGAGTGCTATGGTATTATTCCTTTTAATTTTGTTTAACTATTTTCCAGATTTTAAAAATTTGGAAATATTTTCATTTTTTTCAGCACTCAGTTTTTTTAAAATTTGTTATTTAACAGAAAAGCTTGTTGTCCTCTTCCCAGTGTTGGGTTTCCCTCCCACAAATGCCAAATAATTAATGCTACCAGTCCTACCTTATTAAATCTTATAATTAATTAAATGTTGTGGATATCATCATCATCATGGTTAGACTTCACATGACAAACAACTACAAAAAGTAGAAAAAAGACAAAATAAAATTTGCTATGTCACGAGGCTACTGGTCACTTTACCAGTATAGTTTTTTGTTGTGGGTTCACCAAGATGGAAAAGCTCATCTCTTCTATAAAAATATCCATATCTAAATTCAAAATGACAATTTGAAATCAGTCAATGACTCCTGAAGGGTTGTTATGTTCTTACAATACATGAAGCCTTATTATGGTGAATGGTCCAGAAAAGTTTCCCTCCTAACTCTTATGTGGGACAAAAATATCATGTAGTGAATTGTAGCTGAGAAGAGAATCACTCCATTCTATGGCAAGTGAAGATTAAGTAGTTGTTACTGCTGAAAGTCCAGTGATCAATTTCAGCCAGAATTATACAGTGCAGACAGAATAAGCAACTTCCCATTGCTTAGAAGTTTCCACGGATTCCAGAAACTGTTAGTGGGATCAAAGAAAAGAAACTAGAGGGGGTACAGGTGATCATGGTGGTGGATTGAGAAATTATCTTCTATGCTAAAAATCAAGGACCTCAGAGGGAAAAATATCTCAGATTTGTAAAATCAAGCTGTTCTCAAATTTCCAGGTGCTTTCAGAGCTCAGTTCCAATTTTCTTAGCATCTGATTTTCTTCTAGGTCATCTAAATCTGGGTCTTGCAATTGGAGATGTAAAATCCTGAAATGTAAATAAATATAGCACAGTGACATAATGAAACAATTCTTTTTACCTTTAATGTTGCGTGTTCTGTAATGTTGTTTATTTATACACTGACTTAAGAGAAGGAATATAAGATTGATCCTCATATCTGAAAGTTAATTATTTTTAAAATTGTCCAAATAAACAGTTACAAGAAGAAAAAAATGTAAGAATAAATACATCACAGTCAGCTATTGTGTGTTTCCATTGATTGCCTTTAAAAGTATGATTGAACCTTACATTGCACTGGCCTCATTTTCTCTTCGTTTCCATTTTAGAATTTTGTAAATAAACACGACTGTTATAGAAATATACTACTTCTTTGCACACAGTATAAGTTTTCATAGCATTATCTCATTGACAAAACAATTTAACCTATGTTTTTATCTGATCCACTAGTCTAGGATATTCTCACAGGACACTACAAACCAGCTGGAAAAGATGTTCCCATCATGGATTTGTACAAATAGAATGACCCACTAGGCAAATTGGTGACTGATTTAATATTTCTCTAAATACGTCAATGATATCATAATGAAACCATAACAAGTAGATACCATCCCCTCCTTTTTTTATGCAGGTTTATAGGTGCTGTAATGTCACCATCCCTCCTTTCACTGATCACCCCTTAAGCAGTGCACTGTCTGTACTGCAGAGCCCTAGATAAGTCTTCACTCAAAAGGCACATTAAGAAATCATGTTTTGTTTAATCCTTGTGCACTCTTTCTAGGTTTATTACATACATCATACTTTTCAAAACAGAAGTGCTTCATGGTTCTTATGTATTGAAATATTTTTTGTGTTTGTGTTTTTTGTTGTGGCTTTTTGCCACATCACTCCAAAGTGATGATTTTGATCTATATTTATGACATTATCAGATTCTGAGAAGATAAATCAATTTACAGTGGGCAAAACTGGGAAGTTCAAGTTATTAATAACTAGACATACACAACGAGTGGCTGTTAGCAATCAATTGAAGAGAAAATATTTAATTTCTGAGGTTTGTCTCCTCTGTGTACCACAGAATAGGTCTGTTGTTTCCCAAAGCTCTCTGAAAGGCAACTTTGCCTTTAACTGTCTTATTATGAATATGAAACACTGTAGCTTGCTGGCAGGTCACAATTTTTCAAGATCAACATTGAACTGTATGTATGTATGTATTTCTTTTAATCATCTATTTCTTTTAATCTTCTTGATCACAGTGATTCTGTGATGGGAAAAAATAATCTCATCATTTTTCAGGAACATCACACAGAGTTCTTTAGAAAGACACTATTATGTGTATCTGCTTTTTGCTTTAGGTAACTTCAAAACAGTTATTTAAAAAATGCAAATTATTTCCTTTTTCATATTTAACAATGGTCCTTTCTTTTCTAATTTCTTTCTTTTCTGTCATTCACTGAAGAACTAAAACTAAAACCAGGTTTATGCTGACTTATTAAGTGGGACTTCTTGTCAGATAATAGTATGTATGTAAATTTCTGAAAGATATAAACCTAACAATTCATCTTATAATAATGAGGAGATATATATTTTTCTTTTTATTTTTTTGCAACTTCCTTTACATTTTTAGAAAGACAACAACAAAGTCTATTTAAAGATATAGCAAAATCATTAATTGCAAAATATTTACTTAGTTCAGTTTATGGTGCACAAATTGCCTGCTTTGGAGTAGTTTTTTTAGGTCAAGAAGATTTAAAAGTGGTGTGAGGGTTTGTAGTGATAAAATAGTGTAAGTTGTGTTGAAGATGCAATATCTGGTTTTGAATTTTTGCACATGTGCAAGTAGAACAGTGAATGTGACACTGAATTCAAATTACTCTGGAGTTAGCCAAAGACACAAAATTTTATCCTAAGAAACCAGATCCATATAAAAAAATTTGGAAATATTAATGCTCATAGAAAATATAATTGATATTTTGGTTACCAAATAATTTTTCAATAAAGACAGAGACTTGACTTGTATTTGGAATGGTAACTGTGATATGGATACAAAATCTGTATGATGGCCATAAAATGCACAGAGATTTTCCTACCTCTTTTTATTGTCAGAGAGATGCAAAAAGATTGGCATGCAGAAGAAATTCTACCTTACAAAAGTATCTTACAAGTTACCATAGCACAGAATTCTTAATATGTTGTTCAGATTCCTGAACTGGAATTATGTGGGCTGCTTCGAGTAGTTAATATGAGTCTAGCACTCTCAGAGCTCACAGCCTTTTTGAGTTCTCACTAGAAATTTATCCAATTCTTTCTATCCTTTTTTCTCCTCTTGCTTTTCCCCCATGACTCACTGTTATACAGGTTTAAAGGAATCTGCTGTTAGATCACCAATACTTCTCTCACTGATCTTCACCACTGAAGCAGTGCATCAACTCTACTACAGCTTCCTAGTTTTCTTTACTTCTCAGACACGTTTTAAAAATATTTTCTAGTTAGTTTACTTTTAAAAATTGAAGTGCTTTATGATTTTTTTTGTTTTATTTGATTTGATTTCCCGCATCCTGTGGCTTGAAAATTTTCCACTTTTCCAGACTATGTCTATATGTAATCAAGATGGGGGAACTTTTTACCTCAACAAGACTGCATATTTCCTACTTAGGATGATAGCTGAGCCAAACAGTATTATGAACATACTGAAATTACTAATCACTCTCAGACTGTATACATGGAGCTTTTTTCCTTTCCCTCCTGTCCCCTCCCTTTAGAGAGAGCTTGAAGTATTTGTCATATGAAGAGAAGCTAAGAGAATGAGGACTTTTTATCCAGAAGAATAGAAGGCTAAGAGAGAGTCATCAATTCACATAAATACCTGAATGGAGGGAATAAACAGAGCCAGACTCCTCTGTGTAATGCCCAGTGGCAGGACAAGAGGATAGGAGCACAAAAATTATGCCTGTATATGAGACACAGTTATCTACCAGGACAAAGGGGAATCATTTCATTGGGTCCTGAATATATTTTTTACCAATATGTTTAAAAAGCTGAAGCTCCTCTCTGTCCCAGAAAAATCAAGTAACAATTTTCATAATAAAAAGAAATTTTTTTGGAAGATGTACCTTTCCAACCTTTTACTGTAAAGTTATCAAGCAATACAGTCCTATTTTTCCCTTCACTCAATACCCAGGCTCGTTATTGGCAACAAGCAAAATGCACTATAGAGTTTCATGCACCAAGGTATCAAGTTCTGGCCACTAGCCACAGGATATCACAACAGCTGACAGTGGTTTGATATGCTTTCCTGAGTAGCTATTGCTGTAACTGTTTGATGTCTAAGTAACAGGTCAGAAGACCTGTCTGTAAAGTACAAACACAGCATTTAACTAGAGTATGTCTTTTATTCATTCTAAGGTCATGGCTGAACAGTGGCTTTAGGAGAAAAATGTTAGGAGAAATGGCACAATAAAGCACATGAACCTGACAGCTTCTAAAGGGGGATGAAGGGTTGTAATTAGAATTAAACATAGACCTTGCATTAGAACATTATCGTCTCATGGCTTTGAGGAAATTTCTGTTGAAAGAAAAAGCTACTATTAAAATTGCTTTATGTACGTGATGGTATGTTAAACTGTATTTCATTTTCTTTCACTTTTCTGACCTGTGCTAAGAGAAATTGCAGAGATACATTTTAGCTCTCATAGTTTTTGAGTCGTCACCTTTAAACCTGTCCTTTCTCTGACACAAACTCCAGGGGTCAATTTATACAAAACTTCTGATAGGAAAACCTCTAAGTACAATTTGAGGACAATCCCTCTTCAAATAACAGCTGAGAAAATACAGATTCCCTAAGTACTCTTGTTTAGAGAACAGTCTGAAAAAGCAAATATGAAGGAAATTTGGCACAGGAAAGCATTTTGGCTTAAACAGGCCAATGAAGGTCTGCTATGCACCCAGTATGGAAGCTGTACTTAGCTAACAAAAGTAGTAAAAAAATTTAGTACTGTATATACGTTAACAACCCAAACTGATGGGTAATTTTCCCCTTAATTTCTTGAAACCATAAAGAGAAATAGTGCAATGTGAATAAAATAAACCCATAGTCACTGAAATCAATCATAATGTAAAGAGATAATATGTGGAAATGGGCTTAATAATAAATAAAACATCTCAATTGAAAATTAACATTTTAGATGTATTTATAGATCAAAATCAACAACCTGAAAAAATGAAGAAACAGAACTCTTGTGCAGCTCCACAAAACTAGTCAAAGCTGAGTAACAGCTATGTGAGAAAACTAGGGTCTTAGAAATTGTGTATTGTAAGAACATCTCTCAGGCATAATTACATCTCCATTTTTGTTCAGTAGTTGTCCAGGTGTCAAAGCTATCACCAGTTCATTAACAAACTCTGCTGACACTGTTGGCAAGAACAAGAGTGGTATGATGTCTTCAGTATTTCATGCAGACCAGCCTGGCGCAGTAGCACTACTGTGTTCTCAATTAAATTGTTTAGCTAAAAACAAGTATCTAAACATATTTAAATCATCTGTTAATGAACAGGTGGATATTTTTATGCACAAATGGTGTGCAAATGCACACCTGCATCAAATGAAATTTACAATTATGCCCGTTAGTATTTCCTGATTTAAGTGAAAAAAACCTAGTTACAGAGAAACAAGAGAGATCCCTGGGAAGACTAAGATTTGCAAATTCCATCCAAAGCTTGTGATTGCAGGGGAGACTGTTATAGCATTCTTAAGACAAAGTTACGTGCACTTCATGTTTGACTGGTCATCGCCTTCAACTTGAGAAAAGGAAAAAGGTGACGTGCTGAAAAATCTCCCCCTTACTCGTATTATGATTATGACTGTGATTATGATGTAAATTCCTGTGTATCCAAACCAATACATTTTCTCTCATCCTTCAAAATAACTTTGGAGAGGACAGACTCTCAAAGAAGGACTCAAACTTTTTCTCATATGTCCTTTGGAACGTTGTTTCATACAAAAATGTTATGTGTTGGTTTTGTCTATTAGGATGCTTGTTGTCATTAATGTTAAAATATTTCCTTGTCAGTGATGTTTCCTTAAACTTTTTAATAGGATTTCAAGCATATTTAGTGTAATAAGTACAGCCACTGACTTCAACATGTAAGAAAAAATGATGAAAAAAGTTTGACTTTGCTCTTTATTTTATAAAAAAATTAAATGTTTTCTTAAGATCAAAATATATACCATCCTTGATGTGTTTTAATACTTTGCTTTGAGCTGTCCTATTGCAGGATTATATTTCTAATTTGCTATTAAAGTTCTCTAAAAAGGAAGTCCACCTTTACTTTTGCAGGTGGAGGATTGAGTACTTAAGTTCTGCTCTTCAACATGTTCCCTGCTTTTCTTTCTCCTCTATGTAATGCCTAGTAAATGTCAGTTCCGAAGTGTGATGCCTTAACATTAATGCCTGACCATAAGGCTCCACGAACTAGATAATATGAATTATTATAGAAGTAGTAATTCCTAAGACAGAGGTGTCTATGTATGTCAATATGCCCTTCCAGTGTACCAGTGATTTGGGTGAGTAAGAAGTGATATGAGCAGCTAAGAGGTGGCCTTGTTAGAAGGGGGAAATTACTCAACAAAAGAAAACGTTTCATGAAAAATGCTTAAAGGGAAAATGTTTGCCAGTCTAGGAACCGTTAGCTTGGCAACTAAGCCTTGGAATGAAAAAAATCCTTGAAAAATGCAGCTGGCACCCTTGATGTATAGCTGGGGTTCCTAGAAAGTAGAGACATCCTGACATACCATAGATATGCACAAAAAAACAAGGGACTGTAGCAGCAACTTATCATCTCAGAAGGTAGATACAAGTCAGACCTAAAAACTTATCTGGAAAAAAAACAGAAATCATAATCATCCATTGGCTATAACAGGTGAAAAATAGAACTTAACAGCATGTACTGACTTCTTGAAGTGATTGTGTCATCTTATGTCTCTATGATATGAAAAGGACTCGATTTTTATGCAAAATGGAACCTTTCTCTCGGAGAAAGAGAGAATGCTGCCCATGACTTTCCTTATGGAAAAAGGCTGAACTTCACATAAACTTTCTGTAAGATCATGGACTGTCATTGGAGATGCCTGACTGATTCTAGACTCAGCAGCATGGACCATGGTTGGTTGGTTTTGTCCTTCCACCTTAAGGATGGTTGGGCCCCTCTTTGGAACTGGTTTTTCCTCTCCTCTGGGATGGATAAGTCTCTTCTGAATATCAATCAATATGCTGTATCAAACAAGCTTGATACAGGTATTATATATCCATATAAGCTATCTGTCATAAACATATCTACTGTTCTAATTGTCGATACGTACCTGTCATACTATGAACCTATCTGGTTCTTGCTGTTATTGGTTGTTGTTATATGATTGATCACTGCCATACAACTTATTGATACTATATAATTGTTTGCTGAAAGTAATTTGTAATAACATGCATATATATACATATATATAAAACTCGTATATATATATATATATATATTATTAATCATAGGCACACGTGGCAATCAGAATATTTATGGTAGTATACTTGCTAGTGGAATTTTTTGCATTATTTATGACAATGTAGAGAAATTTAGTGGACACAAGCCTCCCTGTCCTTGCGTATTACAAAATCCAACAATATATCATTAGTATTATTATTATAGCTAGTAAAAATATTTTCAATGCTTCTTTAATTTTTAAAGCAGTTTGTTTCAGAAAGAATATTAAATCAGTACTTTGCCTTTTCTTTGTCTCAGTAAAAAAGCTTACTGCTTGAAAGTGGTTTAAAGAGAACAATATTCAGAACTCTATTTTTAAGAAATAGTTTCAGAATTCCCAAAGGAATTTTGTTTTCTCATCTCATTTATGCTAAATCTATTGTTTTAACATTTATTTCTTTTTCCCTCTATCTCACTGTGTATGTACAAGAGCAATGAGGGTGAGAAGATTAGATTGAGAGAGTTATGATAAGTCATAAAAATCATGTGGAAAAGATCAACACAACTTCCCTTTTCTAATGGACTAGGTGCAAGATGGATGAGAAGTGTTTCAGGATCATCTTTATCTACCAATGCCTCCCAAAAGGTTTGTTAGAAAAGAAGTGCTGTTACTACTGACTTGTTCTGATTCTCCTACAGGGAAAAAATAAGATAGATATATATATATATATATATATATATTGATTTTCTAACACTTTTTAACATGAATTTAACTACAATTTTCCAGACTTTTAATAATGCTTCAACAAGATGTGTTTCCTCATAAATCCAGGTCATTGTTCTTTTGCCTCACTTTATTTTTTTAGCATTACTTTGAAAATCATAGATATGTGCATTAAGTGTTTCTGTGTTTCTGTGTGTAAGTTGTTTACAACATGCTTATCTGAAGAAGATTTTATAGTGCAGTTCCAAATCCTTTAAAATGAAGGTTTATAATGGAAAAACTGGTAGACCTTTAACTAGATCCACACTACCAGTCACCATTTTTTAAAGTAGAAGTAATAGCAATCTACAGACTGTGTCTCAAACAATGCCATAAAAATTGAAATACCATGAAATGAATTTTCGTTTGTTTACTTTATAGTGTTACAGCAATGATTTGTGAGTTGAATCTGTTTTCTACAAGTTTTAGCAGCTCAAAGATTAACTCAAGCATAACTTCATCTGTTTATGCATATTAGTAGATGTGGATTTCGTATATCAATATATTTATATATTATGCACCTGCATGTTAAAGTCTACTTTTCAGATCTAGCTCCTAAAATAACAGACACTTTATTAAATGCAATCAAAGCATTCAGATGTTTTCTTTAGAGAAGAATCCCAGAGGTTTAAATCAGATAAGAGTAAAACTATATGTGTCTCTTAAGTGTTTGCTGTATCAAAATTTTTCGTGGCTAAATTTGGAGCTGGAGGCAAAAATAAAGCACGGTAATGATTTCTATTACCTAAATTTCTGGCTGCCCAGCTTCTACCAGGTGAAGATATGTTCTTCAAGGTTGCTGTTCTTTGAGGGTCCAACAATGCAGGTGCAACTGGATTAAAAAGACAACAGTAGCACCGGACTCGTCTCTCTGCAGTCGCTCACAGTTCCTATCTGGAGGTGGCTTCGAAGGGGAAGATCTGAGAACTCATTCAAATTATCAGTTCTCCTATCTATTTATATGTACCTACTAAAATATTGTCATATATGCCACAACCATGGCATAATGCCTATTGTGGCTATTCCACAGTAGGATTTTATTTATTTGATTTGTTTACATACAAACTCTCTGGAGAAAAGAGTGTACTTTGAGGAAGGACTTGTTTATCAATATTTAACCATCTATCTAGTCTGCTGTACTCATCTGGTCTTCAGAGGTTACTTAGAGGAAAAAGATGGTCTGTTCTAACAAATTAAACATATCTAACACACTAAGAGGGGAAAGGAAGATCTGCTTTTAAAGTTGCTTTTGATATATTTGACATATTTAACTAAGGATAGGTGAGAAAAACCTGTGATTATAACTAATACAGAGGAGTTCTGCTCATGATTTATAGATCCTTATAAATCTTAATAGCCATGGTAATAGTTAAAATATTTCTTAATCATGAGTCTTTACTGAATGATGTGAGTAAAGGTACAGTTTAGTTATGTAATTGCATCCGCTACTTAAAAATTTCTGGGATTGAATCATTGAATATGCATGTGTCCAAGAAAAGAATTTTTTCTGCATAGTTGCTAAGTGACAAAAAAGCCTAATTTCTTTGTGTTTGTTCTTTGACATAAATTCAATGCAGTAGTTTTTCCTAACATACATATATATTTCAATCTTGTAAATAATGCCCATTTCAAATATACAAAGTGAATCTATGTAGGAAGCAATGGAAGTTTTATAAATAGTTGTGAAAATAGACACAAAAACCTCATCTTGCTGAGGTCACAGGGAATTTTGCAACAGGTAAAATAATGTATCATAACTATAAATGAGTTGTGTTTCTTATTAGAAAGATGTTTTCATTCTAATAGTATTGACTCTTTCTCTAAGCTATCTACCATCTAAATCTGAAAAATGATTTAATCTGTTCTCATAAACACCACTGGCTGTACTCTGTGCATCAAATGAAAACTGCTTTATTAAATTAGGTACAAAATTATTTTGCATTTTGAATTCTATTGTTCCTTGAATGAAAAATGTCTACACTTTTTCTCTGTTCTCTTTTTAATGTATCAGTGTAATCTATGGTCATCTCAGGTAAATTGTCTAAGAAAACAATGAAGCCTTGATATCTGATGATTTGTTGGTGTGTTAAAGAGGGTTATTTTTGTACCATAAAATTCATATATATCTGAGTACATACAGGCTCCACTACCTTAAAACCACCTCACATTAGATATATAGGAAGTGTGTGTATGTGTACACATACGTGTGTGTGTGTGTGTGTGTGTATTTATGATTAGTCTCTGTGTCACTGGCAAAAAAAAAAATAACTTTACAATTTTAATTCAAGGTATGTACTGAAGATACAGAAAATCACTTTCATTTGTCTCAGATGAAAAATAAGAGGGTAGAAAAGTTTATTTCCTTAGCAGTATTGTGTTTTTCCTCTGAAATGAGAAGTGTTTTAAAATAATGACTTTTTTCTAGTCATAGGAAACCTGTTGCAAAGAGTCTGGTTTATTTATGGTCTAAGGGAATTATAAATTTAAAAAGTTATAAATGGCACTCACAGGATTTTCTTACACAAAGCTAAAGCTGCTGTGCTTTTTGAATGATAAGTAAACAATTATTTCTATAAAGTGCTGCAGAAATTAATTTTAAAAACAGATGGTTTTGTGCAGATATTAAAATGCTCTGTTTTGATCTCATGATTCTAGAAGACTAAAAGGAAAAAAATGAACTTGTGATTTCACATAGGTGCTTAATTTCAATGACAGAAGATATTTTAAATTATTTTAAAATAAGAAATCTTTGAAAGCATTTATTCAAATTTGCTTAATGCAATTAATTTATTACTGGTATTTTCCTATGAACCAGTAATAAATTGTTCTTCATTGAAGCACGATAACAGTAACATTCATTAAAAATGTTTTATGGATTTTTTTTTTAATTCTATTTTGTAATCTTGTCTTTTTTGGTAATCCTTTATTTTAACCTTTTTAAGTTTTAGGTTTTTCCTTTTTTGTTGCAAAAGAGACTTGTTAATATTAATAACCTTGAATTTTATGAATTTATCTTTTCTTAAGAAATAGTTCTTGAGAACTACTGAACTGTTAAATAGTCTCTGTCTCTCTTAATTTCTATCTCTAACATATCTGCTGCTTCCTGATTTCTTATTAAGCTACAGATTTCATGGTTTCTTCATGAACTTTCTATGGAGATAAAATAATTCAATCCTCTTAAAAGAAGTAGCAAAAGTTGGAAATCTTTGCAAAAATCAACTAGACATTTATTTTTATATACACATGATTTAATGCTCTTCTTTTGTTTGATGAAGGCCATTAATATTTGTTGTTTTGTGTGCTTGCTTTTAGGGTTTTGTGTGTTTGTTTTTTTTCTAATTGTGATTAGTAGAGGACAAATTATCTTTTTCTTTTAAAATTCAGTTTGTCTAAAACTTTTAGTATGAAAAATATACATATATATGTATGTATGTATATATATACACTTTTTATGTACTTCAGAAATAGAAGTCAAGTCAAAGTAGAAATGCAATTAGATTAAGAACAACATAGCATGAAATAAAAATGCATATACATATACATATTCATTTCAATTTTTGGAAAGGCAGACAATCAAAAATATCCAAAATTTGTATTATAAAACATTCATTACCATCATCAGCAAAAATAACTTCTAAGGTTTTGCTTGGGTTCTCTGAGAGTTTTGCTTGACTTCACTATTGAAATTAGGCTAGAAATATGTTTTATGTAAATACATCATTAGGGAGAACTCTGTGATTATACAGAACAGATGAAAGCTTACACTGCACTGTACAGTATCAAAGTAATGTCTCTCTGACCACAGAATATATATGGTAATAGAGTACATAAATATGAACTTTGGCTTGGGTGGCAGAAGAGGTCAAAGATTAGGTATGCAGGCCATTAGTGTTTAATGTCAAGTTTTGAGCATCATTATCCTATTGTGAACACTGTTATTGCCTTTTGATGAAAGAATTTCTGTATTTTAATCCCATCACTGATTCAGTCTATTTGCATTACTTCTTCCTAGTGACTGATTTCTACTGTTTAGCACCATTTGTTTAATATTTAATATTCTTTCCTACCTAATTTTTACATTATTTTAAGCTCTGTCTTATTCTGAATTCCTAATTTTTTTGAGTATATTCTTTGAACTCATTTTTGATAGGCTTTATCCTATATAACTTTGGCATCTAAAATTTGGATAAACAGTTAAGTGTGAGCAAAGCATTTAAGGCTGACTGTATGTATCTACAGGGATGGCTTCTGTTAGAAGCTGCCAGAAGCTTCCCCTGTCCGGTGGAGCCAATGCCAGCTGGCTCCAGGACAGACTTCCTGCCGCTGGTCAAGGCCAAGCCAATTAGGAGTAGTAGTAACGCCTCTGTGATATCATATTTAAGAACAGAAGGTTGTGGTGCAGAAGGAATTCAGTCTAGGGAAGAGTGGAGTGAGAACATGGGAACAGCAATACAGACACCAAGGTCCGCGCAGAAGGAGGGGCAGGAGCTGCTCCAAGTGCCGGAGCTGAGGCCCTGCAGCCCGTGGGGCAGCCCATGGTGGGGCAGCTGTGCCCCTGCAGCCCATGGGGGACCATCGGGGTGCAGAGACCCACCTGTAGCCCATGGAGGGGCCCATGCTGGATCAAGTGAATATCCAAAGGAGGCTGTGACCCCATGGGAGGCCCAAGATGGAGCAAGGTCCTGCTGGGGACCTGCGGCCTTTGGAGAGGGAAGCCCACGCTGGAGCAGGTTTTTCCCAGGTGGGACTTCTGGCCCCTCTGGGAGACCTACATCAATATAGCTCATTCATGAAGGACTGCACCCCATGGAGGAGTGACCCACAGGACAGCAGTTTGGGAAGAACTGCTGCCTGAGCGATGGACTCATGACTGAGAGGTCCATCAAGGACTGTCTCCTGTGAGAGGGACCCCATGGAAGCAGAGGAAGGACTCTTCTCTCTGAGCAGTGGCAGAAATAACTGACCATAACCCCCATTCTTTATCCTCCTGCACTGTGTTTTTAAGACTGTCTTATTTCTCAGTCTTTGGATCTTACCCTGTTAGTAATAAATTTAAGTACTATCCCCACTTTGAGTCTGTTTTGCCCGTGAAAGGAATCAGTGACTGATCTCTCCCATCTGTTATCTCAACACATGAATCCTTGGCTTTTTTCTCTCCTCTGTCCAGTTGCAGAGGGAGAGTGAGAGAGTAGCTTTAGTGGGTACCTGGTATCCAGCCAGGGTCAACCCATTACAGATATTTATTCCCTGTCTGTAAAATCATAGATGATATGGAATTAGATTCCATTCTAGACACCTTATTTTAGCTCATACTTTTTTTAACAATCTATGTAATTACAATAATTAAGAACCTAAAATATTTCACCAAGCTACTGATCTATACAGCAATCCTGTGCTTTATACAGTTCAGTGCTTTTATTACAGTTTTGTGAAAGTTTTATAGTACCACTGACTCCAACATCACAAAAAATATATATCTTAAATTTAAGACCCAGTAATACCAGTTAACTGAAAGACTAAAAAATTCTACAAAATGCTCTGGTATCAGCATTTCTAGAAAGTTAATAGACAGAGGAGATAAACCCATTCCACTGGTACATTTTTATCTGTAGTGTCATCCAGGAATTCAGACAGTATCCTTTAATCTGTAGTTACTTTGTCTCAGAGTTTTTCAGGTTCCATATTCATATATATCTAGATATGATTTGCTCAGCTTTCATTTCAGATTTTGTAATCCAACATGTTGCTGGCCTAACAAACATTTCTGAAAAAGCTATGTAAGAGCTGCACGTATCACTGAAAATTTTCTTTTCAATATCCTTATTTACTGTATTTATTTTACGTTTCTAAATGGAAGTTAATTTCTGTTGAGCAGCATCAGTTCAGGTTTTAGAATCAATACACAATGAGGAAAACGTGAATACATTTTACTATTGATTTTGGTTTATCATTTACGTTTCAAATGAATCCTTGCCTTTATTCATTTTCAGTTAATACCCATTTCTGCTGTTAACATAAATACACCTTCTGCCTCAGTGCCTTGGAAGCTGATTCAAAATGTTTTGCCACATTAACTTGAAATCATTATGTTATTCATCACATACACTGTCCAGAATATTATACTAAATATTGTGAAGAAAATAAAATCATACAGGCATTTGCTTCAAGTTTTCTGTTGAGGTGGACAGTTTCTGTTATTCTGAGATATCCACAGTGCAGTAAAATGTTTTTAGCTCTTTTTGAGCTTCTGAATAAATCGTTTGTTCATGAAGGCTCTGTCATGATGCTTTTTTCCATCTCTTGAACTAGATCCATGCCTCCTGCTCAATCTTCTTATGTTGCTATTCTCTTTCTTAGGGCTTTTAAAGTTCACACATGAATAAGAATAATACATATGTTTCTCTCCATCCCCTTAAAGATACATATGACCTATCCACATAAGACAAAATATATACTATTTTAGTAGATTAGCTAATGGAGAAAAAATTCAATCTTTATCAATTAAAACATGTAAATCAAAAAATATTTCCACTCTTTTTTTTCTGCTGAATGAAAGACAACATTTACAGAGTTGTCTCTTCACATGCTTGGAGGATCTGTGTGAAAGGACAAGTTCTCCTTCCAAGTCTACACAAAAAATAGGACTGTATTTTGTTTCCTTATCCAAACAAAAGACATAAGAATATGTGGTGGATTAAGGATGGCTCATTGTCAAATTCCCACCCAAGTGTTCATTCATTCTCTCCTCAATAGGACAAAGTGGAAGGCAAGATAGAAAGTGTAGATAAAGACATCTACCAATCACTATCACAGGAAAAACAGACTTGATTTGGAAAAGATTAATAATACAATTTATTGTCAATAGGATTGTGAGAAAAAATGTTGGAATCTAAAACACCTCTCCCCAACTCCCTTCTTTCAAGGTTTAACTTCACTCCTTCATTTCTGACATCTGTATCTCCTCTTGCCTCTGAGCAGCAGCTGTAAAAGAAAGAGATCATGAAACATGTCTTTCAAGTATAAGTCTTCCAGGACAGCATGATTAGAGTATATCAGAAAACCTCCACATTTACTGTGGATGAGAGAAGGTAATTATAATTTTTTCCCCTTCTCCTGAATTTGAATGTTTGAGAAGAACCATGTAGGCAACCACATCCCAGTAATTTCAGAATGAGGGTCCTACTGTGAAAATCATGTTGTGAGAAAAACTACAGGACAAGAATATTGAATCCATATAATTTTTATTATGGAAATAGTATTAAGGAAGATAATGAAACTTCAAATGCTTAAAGCTATTTGAGTGAATAGTGAAGCGGATTTGAAAATCTGGGGCTGAGATGGGAAATGTGGTGGGATGTGAAGCTGTTACTGTGGTACCTTATGTAACTTCTTCCACAATCACAGAGGAAGTTCTGGCTTTGCTACCTGGTTATTCTTGATCTTGTTTTGAGGCAGGTATAACAAATCTTTATGAAATCAAATATAGAGAGGAAGCTGATAAAAATGTGGGTTTTTTGATTGCAATCCATGAAAACACATGTGAACATAAGGACTAAGAATGAACCAAGTCTTAAGAAACTGAGTATAGAGCGTCTTCTTACATCATTGTTCTGCAGTGTTAGTAACCTGGAGGACAAGTGTTATAACTTTATAGGAAGTGGTGAGGTAGCAACAACATTATGTTTTTATAGGTATAAAATCTAGTTAGGAAGCTGTAAGATATGGCATGTGTATTTAAGATCAACTGTTGCATGCTGTGATGTATAATTTATAGGAGAGCTGTCAAGAATAGTGGGTGAATGCTTGTAATTCAAGCCTTTGAAGCAATAATTGAATTATAAATAATACAGTGTTTGACTATTATTGCAGGTAATTAAATTTTCTTAGTTTTAATGATGTTGATTTGGGATGAAAGGAGTTCAAGGTATATCCACTGATAATAATAAAAAATTATGTGTGGTAGAATTAAATATTTCTGAATTATGACTCAAAAAATAGTTTTAAATATTTGTTTCCTAAAGACAGTAACTGCTTAGACCTGAGAAATGAAATTACAGACTCCTGGAAGCAGGCATTATGCTAGCTCTGTGTTTTTAGTATGTCAGCCAAAATGGAGTGATCTTGATCAGGCCTTCCCAGTGCAAACACACAGATAGAGAAAGAAATAGAAAATTACCTTTTGTTAAGTAACAGCATACCTTGTCAAGTTTACACTTTGTTCTCCAAGGAAATGTTCTCCAAGGAAACTTCCCCATTACTGCTCTGTTTAATAAAAATATGTTTCTGTAGAATGAACTAGCAATCATACAGATTACTCATAAACATGCATGTGCAACTCTTGGCTAGGCTAGTCTCTTGATTAAAGTTGTTGCTCAATTGAAAAGTTTAGAATAATCATTGATAATGTAGGCTTAAGAAAATGCATGTTACAATATAAGTTCTAAATGCAACTTTTAAGTTAAGCCAGGTTCTGAGATGTTTATTGAGTTTCAATACAGTGAAGAAAGAATTTAAATTTTGTGAAGAAACTATTGTAAAAATATTTATGAAATTCTAATATGTTTAAAATATTGATTAAGTCAACTGAAAAATGGAAAAAAAATAAAGCATAGTTAATGATCTGAAAAACATCAAATAAGCAAAGAAAAGAAAGTTTTCGGTCTTTTATATCCATTGATCACACTAGTACTCATAAAGAAACATTTTTAAAATTGCAAAGTAATTTAAGAAATGCTGAAACTCTTAAACACTTGGAAAGCAACAATCATGCTTGTTCCACTACTTTTTTTAATGTCTAGCCAAATGGTATCTCTGACTGGAATTCCTGGACACAGTAACAAAAACACAAATCAAAACTAAACAACTAATTGTTATGGGAGATAAACTACTCCATTTGTTTAGTTTAAACAAAATCAGAACTGAGGCAGTTTATTGATTTGGTAATGGCACTTTATTAATTGAGAGTCAGTGAAGTATGTGTGCAGAATCGATACCAGGTGTACTACTGATAAACCATGAGACCAGAGATTATTAAGGAACACCTACAAATAATGGGACGCTGGTTGACCCCAGCATGTATCCCATAGGAGAGGGATTTTACTACTGCAGGGGCAGATGGTAAAGCAAGGGGGACGGTTACAGGCACTGCCCAACCTGGTGTCGTGTGTCCTTTCCTTCTCTCTCCAAGGTCTCTCCCTACCCATTGCAAATTATGATGCCTCTTTACACTTCGTTTGTCAGGGGTGACCCACTAGGCACCTTCACACTAATAAGTTTATATGTGAAACACAAGTGTTCAAACGTACCCATTTGCAACCATGTCAATATCCTTCTACTGATCACAATCTTAGAAAGAAAAAGCCAATGTTTTAAATGGTCTCTGAAACAAAACAAGGAAATCATTCCCTCTGATTACATTAGAGATGATTTGGGTCCTTTCTTCACCACCTTTTTTCTTTTCTTTTTTTTTTTTTTTTTTTGGTATGCTTTTATAAGAATGCTGATAAAAAAAACAATCACCAAAAATTATTTACTATGTTAGAAAACAATTATGTTGGTGTGTTTTGTTATGTCTGTTTCAGTTTACCTTCTATTAAAACACATGTAAATTATGAAAGATATTTTTAGAAGTTTTGTCTTGAAATACAGGTATAGGCAATCAGCTTTAGTTCAGGTCTTTCAAGGAGTTTAATTAAACATATGGAAAAGATACAAGAGGAAGCTGATTTTCACAGGCATTGACTTTATTCTGAAAAACAAAAACATTTAAAACTGTTCCTGACTAAAGATGTAATGGAGTGCCTTCCTTTAAAAAAGCAGATAGACATGAGGAATGCATCTGTAATTCACCTCATTCTAAATCCAGAAGGAGAAAACATATTTTCAGTGACACTTGAACTGGTGAGGCATATTTCACTCATCCCTTTCCTGTCAAAAAGCTCTGTCATTTCTATTCAGTTTTTGCTATAAAATCATTGCTTTCCACGTTCAATCTAGTTTAGAATATCTTCGTGTGGAATTCAATGTTTCTTGTTTTATAAATGTTAGGGACATGGACCCAGTTACCTTTGATTGAATGTCTTTATCTTCTAAAAGAGGTTTGCCTTCTGTGTTACATGTTTCTTTTTGGTTAAAGTCTGATGACAAACCCTTATCAGTTGGGGGGGGGGGTTTCTTTCTTTTCTTTTTTTTTTTTTTTCCCCTCTTTTTGTCCAGAATGGGGTGTCACCATGCTACCTTGGTGATCATGGAAACTACTTTTCTATCCTTCTGAGTTTGTTACTACCTGATTTCAGGAATAGTTTTAGTGCAGAGGTTTGCAAGTATTTAGAAATTAATTTCCTGTCCAGTTTTTGCTTGGGATTCAAGTGGCATAATGAAGTTATTCATTAAGAAGGGTTTTTTTCCTGAAATATTACTGTTCTGGCATACTATACATTTCAACTTTATGCTAAGAATCAATTCCTTGACTTGGCTACCATGATGAATTCTTATTAAAGAAAACACTGTTGAGGAAAACATTTGTTTCAGGTAGTTCGGTTTACAAACTGCATCTCAAGATGCAGATTGAGTTCTGCGTGGGAGCCCAGAGAGCCAAGAGGCAGTGAGCTGCAAAACTTTTGCATAACAGAGGGCACGAAGAATGGTGGCAGAAGCCAGGTGAATGGACACTGGGAGACACAGCAGCAGCTGAAGACTCAGGAGGAAGAGTGACATTTGGGTGTATCTTGACACTGTGAGGGTATAAAACCCCAGGGGTTCCTTTGTTTGGGGTCCCTCCTCGTAGCCACCTAGCTTGGGCTGTTTCTGAGTTACTGCACCTTGAGTAACTTGCTTTGTGGAATTAGACACCTCAGACTCTGCTGTGGGAAACCTGGGGCTGAACTGTTCAGGAAACCTGGTCTCACTGGGTATAAGTGGGGTATGTGGGGGTAGCCGTTGCTTCACTGGAACTGCCCTCTGTGAACGGGTTTTGATCCCAGCAGTAACACTGGCACTGGGAGGGGTGACTGCCAGAGTGTCATGAATGGTCAGATTGGGATGTTTCCTTTACACTGAAGCTCTAAAGAAGTGTACTTCAGCAACTGCAGAAGAGAAAATTAAAGCCCATATGAAGATAACCTACACAAGAAGACATAGGGATAGTCAAGGAGGGAGGTTTTATGTGTTTTTTCAGTAACCCTTCATAGTTTTCTGTTTGCTGACTGAGCCTTTCTGGAGGAAGAGCACTTTGATGCAGGGATAATGCTTTTCTGAAGTGGGGTGTCAATTAAGTACTACTTTTGTTTATCATAATATCTCACCCAACAGCAGTTAACCCATTTCTCAAAAGAGGGAGGAGTCTTTCAGGTCTGAAATGAAAAACTGAAGCACAGAGTTATGATTTGACCTGCTCAATGTCATAGTCTAAAAAAAAAACACAGAAGCTTGGTAGGATACTCAGAAATTTAATGAAAAAGCCACAGACACAGTAGCATTGACTTTCAAAAAGAGTTTTTAAACTAAATTTCAGATTAATAACCAGTTCTCATATAACAGGATTCTTTCCTAAAGCACAGTACCACATTGTAAGCCTCCAAATATATGAGCACTCAGAAGCTGCCCTTTAATTTTTATCTCCTTTCTTTGTACCAAGTAGTCCTGGTAGTTTTTCTCATTCTCATTCTCATTGGAAGAAAAAAAAAAGTCTTTCGTTGGCAAGATAAAACAAATCTTTAAAATTTTTATTTGCATTGTGGTCTGCTTTGGGATTTGTTTGTTTGTTTGTTTTCTTTTGTTTTAAACTTGTCTTGCATTTTAATGTCTTCATTTCTTTTGAGGTTTTCGTCTCAACCTTTCTTCCTTACTGCTCTTTTTTGCATTTTTCACCTTCCTGGATTGATTTCTAGTGTGCTTTGAGCTAGTTAGTGTTAACTGGAAGGAGTGCACTCTACCTGGTATCCTTTCTAACAGAATTTTAATGCTTTCCCGAAGTACTACAGCTTTTTTGAGCAATTAGATTGTTCCAGTGAACAAACTTCCTTTCTGTTTCCTCTAAAGGACAATGACTTTATATATATATATATATATATATATATATATATATATATATATAATGACTATATATATATTCTTTCTCACAGTTGTTTGAGCAGGTTTTTTGATGTAATGATAGTGAACTAGGTGCTCCCTGAATCCCGAAGAGATCTGCTGCTTCGTATACCTGTGGAAAGTAATCTTCTCTTTTCCTGGGAAGTCAAAAGAACTTTCTAGTATATTTTTTTCTTCAGGTAGTGATCATGTGCTTTCTATTTGAAGTATACCTCCTCTAGTCTCTCATTTTATGCCTAGAAATTACGTATGTGATGTGTAATATCTTCTGTCCAGTGAGTCTCCTCTGTGATCAGACTTAGAGGCATGGCACTTTAAATTACCACAAAAATGTTATTAATAACTTCATAGCTGAAAGAACTTTATTGCTGAAGAAAATGAACAGAAAACTTTCCCCTTCCCCCTTCTTTATCACATTTGTTGCTTTCAGATAACATGGCTATTTGTCAGTTTCCAGGGATGAAATTTCATTTTCTTCCACAGTGATATGACTTTAAAGATTTCACTGAAAAATGAGGACAAAAGGCAGGATTCCTTTTCCCATGCTTTTGTACCCACTTTTTTGTGTGTTTGCATGAAGATATGGATGGAGAAAAGGGAAGACTACGATCCAGTTCTACTCAAAGGTCAGACTGGGACCTTGCTTATATGAAGAGCCACGAGGCACTGAGAAAATGAGAGGGGGACAGAGGCTCTGGAGTCAAAAAAAAATGATACTAACCTGTAGGGAGCGTTTGCAGAGTATGTTCATGCCATGTCTACTTAGAGAGGAAATTCTCTTACATTCTGCATAGTTTAACATTCTTGTTTCCTGAACTGAAGATGGGGAATTTCCTTTCTTCTTATGTATATACATAAAACAATGTTCAAATCCTCTTTCTAACAAAACCAAAACCCACTCACCTTCATGGCTATGCTAGGAAATAAAGAAATATATGAGAATTCGAATTTCTCTGATTCCAAAATAAGCAAAACACAATATTGTGTATTTAGAGATACTTTTTGCAATTTGCCGTTAACAATTCCATAACCACTAATGATTCCATAATTGTACATGCTATTTCCCTGAATACTAAATTTCTTCTGATGTTCTCTATATGAATACTTTTCACAGGGTTTTCCTCAAACTTGTACTAGAAAATCCTATCCCTCTGTTTTTAACATTTAATTTTTTGAGAAATGTTCAACAAGACATGTTAAATAAGAGCAGAGTAAAATTAAAATATCTTGATAAATTAATGTATTCAAAATGTTGTAAAGAATACCAAAGATTTTACCTGTAAGACATTGACTTAGATCTAGGATTTTACAAGAGTTTATTTATTTAAAGTTTAATACTTGCTAACTTTAAGTTAAAGTCTAACTGAGAAACTCATAGAAGAAAGAAACTACTCACATAGGAAGATAAATTGGGATATTGCATATTTTCCACTCATAAAATCAGAAAATATCATCCATGAATCATGGTATCATGCTTGTTCTAACAGATTCATAAAGCTGAAAAGCCTTATTTTCACTTAATGACTTGTATGACTGACCAAATATTCCACGTATGAACTTCTTCAGTTTGTCCACAGTGGAGGATAAGGTAAAAGGGTTCAAGATAGAGTGGAATGGGAACTTCATTTCCAAAAAGGGAATCTGCCAGGGAGTGAAGTATCATCCAAGTCAAAGACCAAAATGTCACAACCACTTTAATCAGGTCCAGGAGCAGATGCTAAACCCCCACATAAAAGGAAATTTCCATACAACACATTTGTGACTCTTTCCTTCTCTTTACACTTGTTAAATTTATTAGACGTTCATGAAAGAAAAAGGTTATTAAAAGGAAATTAGGCTTTGAAAAAGTGTACCTTTCTAATTTTCCATTCTAAAAATGTAAGTGACCTCCTATTTTTCAGAGAAATAAGAGCTGTGGCTTAATACTTCCTTAACTGGTGCATTGCTTATTTGTTTGTTTGATTTTATAAAGAATACTATTCTTCCTATTATTGTTCCATATTATGCCTTTCCTTTTTTTTTTTTTTCCCTCTCAATAATGGTTTACAACTACTTTCTAGAGGCTATGGAAAACATGTAAAACTAACATTCCAGTTCTATGTTCTGTACTATGGGCACTCATTTATGTTTTGAAGATGAAATTTCCAAAGGTGGAATAACATCTCAGGAAATTGGATGACTCTATGTGGAACCAATTTTTTTCATTTCCAATTAACTTTTTTTTTTTTAATATTCAGTGCTACTCTAAAAACTGATAAATATTTATTAAGAATAATGTCCATTGAGATCAATAGATAGGATTGAAGAGAACAAGACAATTTTTTTCACTTAAATGCAGGTATCTGACAATGTAGACATTCCTGAGAGCAATAATATAATGTGTTTCAGAACTAGAATTGTGCTGTGATTTGAGGTTCACTCCTGGAATTATCCTCCAGGCACTTGCATCATATGTAGTTGTCCAACCCTCAGCATTAAGAAGGGGAGAGGGAAGCGAAACCAATGATATCGGAATGAAGTGTAATTTTCTGGTCTTGTATATACAGTTCTACAATAATTTTTCTGACTTGCGTAAAAATGTTCACTTACCATCTTTTTTACAAAATGAAATTTTCTTCCAAGAGCATTTTCTTTTAGCTGTAACAAATGAAATTCAACTATTTGTAGGTAAGGCTAAAATGAGTTCTGAAGATGTTCTGAGTTCTGCTCTTCTTGAAAGCTAATAGAAGTGTTATTGCAATTTTTAGATAAAATGTAGGCCTATCCTAAGTTATCTAGGGGTTTCTATCTAAAAAAATTGGGGTCTAATAAGCAGAGTCCAAAAATAACGTTAGAGTTTCTTTATGTTATTTTATCTGATGCAAATCCAAACCACCAATTTTGAATATCCAACTTGATCTCAGTTTATGTTGTGATATACTAAAAATTTTCAGGACCATCTGACATTAGGACAAAGAAGAAGCAACGCAACATATTATTGCTCTGTGCTTCTGTATACTTGCTGGATGTGCATAACAGTATGAAGCAGGTGTACTTATCGTTTCATTTCATTCGCCAGTCATTTGTGTGAGCAGTAAAATCAGTATTTTAGTCTCATATCCTCTAAGTGTGGTTGATATTTCTATGACATAACTTGTATATCAGTAGTATGAAACTCAGTGAGCTGTGAGCAGCAAATTCACTACATTGACAGTTTTCCTTATCCCCCTCCATGTTGTTTAATTTTTGCAGAGTATTTATACCACTTTTACTAATACTGTAACTCTTACAACATTTTACCCTGTTTTTTTTCACCCATCATCTCATATGGCAGCCTATCAGGTGAGATCTTTGCCCAATACAAGTAGAATTACCTTCCTAGTCCCTCTTCTTTGTTGCTGATTCCAGCTTCTCAATAACAAGCTACATTTCTACAAGTTCACTAAGCAGAAATATAACCAGGAGAGGATTTTAGAAATAAGATAATTTGTTTTCCAGAATAAAAGAAAAAAATTTCAACTGTAACAAAGCATTGATGAATAGGTAATCAATAAGACAGAGTAACAAAAAACAAACAAACAAACAAACAAAAACAAAAAAAAAGCCAAAAAACCCCTACCAAAACACAATAAAACACACACACACACACACACACACACAAACAACAACAACAAAAACCAAGAAAACAAACACACACAAAAATGATATTTAGATTCCCTGCCATAAAAATATTTAAAATCCAACCAGGTTTTACCTTGCAATGTAAGCCCATTTGTCATTGTTTGATCAGAACAGACATTCTTCAAAGACTTGCCAGGTAATTCTAAGCCTAAATGAAAGACAAACCAGACCTAATTATTTCAGCTTTTTCTCTTAGGTCAATCACGTTTTTAAGCCTTGTGATTAACTTCATTGCTCTTTTCTAGGCTTTCTCACACTAAATACATATATTCTAAAGTACAGTGGCCAAGACTGAATAATTGTATATATTGGTATTAATACATCCCAATATGGCACTTCTCTAGTATGTGAATTTATTGTCTGTTATTCAGTTAGTGATCCATTATAAAACCCTATTCTTATTCTACTCTGCTGCCCATCCTTTTCCTCTATTTCTGTAGTTAGTTGTTCCTGAATAGTCACAGCACTTTTTATTGCCCTTACCAATTTTTTTAAAAAAATCTTTCACAAATTTGGGCTCACTGAAAACTTGCATCCTGTCTTCTAATGCTCCTGTACTCCTTCCCAGATTTTCTTTTTTATTAGCAATAATATAGCATACATTTTATTCATTTATACAGCATACATTCTCTTCCATCCTCTATGTCAAGTGGAACTGCAATCAATGAATCCTTCCATTCTAATAACAAGTTATTGATAATTACTCTTTGGAATCACCTTTCCTAACCAGCCTTCTATCCACCTTATTATAGTTTCCTCTGTTTCATGTTTGAGTATCAGTGTTGTACATTTCCACTGAAATATTTAAGAAAGTAAAGTCGAGTGTTGAATCTGCTATTCATAAGGTTGTGATTTTGTCCTTAAAAAAAAGATCACAAGAAAGTATTTTTTTGCTTCCTTACCATTTGAAGCTACAAGCTTTCTAGCAGTCAATTGCTCTCGGTTCAGTCCTCGGTTCCTGAGAACTGAAACAGAAAAGGACAGTAAGGACTTTATTTCCTGATATCACTCCTTTGTCATTCTTTTCTGTGTTGAGCAACAGATAAATCCTTACCTAAGTCTCTTGTTACACTGAATGCAATTGCAGAGCAAATTCTTTTTATCTTTCATTTTCTACTAGTGACATCTCAACCTTTGCCTTGTCTTTCTGGTCCTGACAAGCATATGCCACACATCTGATTGTGTCCTCTGTAGTAAGACCTCCTTTCACTCCCTGATGTTACCTGGTTCCAGTTAAACTCCAATCCCTAATTTTTATGAATTTCACCCCGTGCTGTTTTTTCAGCCTAAGTTATACTCCCAATAAATATTTTAACAGTAGCCTTTCAAACTCTAATTTGTTCTTTCTGCCCTCTGAATTATGATGGGTGAATTCAAAAATTCCCTGGATCAATGTCTGAAGAGGTGCTTTAGCTCTTCAGCTGGGAGAGATGAGTATTCCTTGTCTGAATAAATTATTGCCTCAAAAGAGTAATAGCAACTGGCTGAGTTTAACCAACACTAACATACAGGTTCTATTAGGCTCAGATTACCATTACAAATGAGCCCATATTCAGGTAATGTGTTGTATAAATAAAGAATGCTACTTTATTAAATTAATACAATAATAACAGGCTTAACAGTAGAGCAGATGCTGCCAATTTGCAAAGAGGGTTATGCATGATGATTTGTAGGTAGGTTACCTCCAGTTTCTTAATATTGACCTCTAAATTACCCAATATGAATAGTGATAAATAGCATTTTTTCAAAAAACAGCAAATCATTATGAAAAAATCTATTTTAAAGCTATTAACTTTATTTAATTATTCTGAAACAGAATCAAGCTGACTTTGTATAAATCATAGTGAAGTATTCTTTTCATGAAGAAAACTCACAAGTTAACCCCTTATACCTCTTTGAAAAACTTTGGATGAACAAAATCTCTTAAGTTGTCCCCCTTATGTTTAAACTGAAGAACAAAATCATAACCTCACTTTGGAATATGATTGGATCCCAGAGGGCGGAAGGGCAAGAAATTATCTTTGCAACTGCATATACTAAGAGACTGACTTTAATCAAGGCTGATACTAAGTATATAATCATGAATAGCTATACTATACTATACTCAAGTTCAGTAGGTTTAATACCTTCAGGTTTCTCAAACTTTACCAAAAAATTTTACTTCCATAACGAGTCTTGAAAACCTCTGTGTGTTGTACATAAACTCAGAAATTTTCATTCCTATGTACTACTGTTTCTATTATTCACTTTGAAAGTCATAGAATCAGAAAATACTGAGTTGGAAGGGACCCACAAGGATCATCGGTTTTCAGCTCCTGGCCCTACACAGGACAAATGTATAAAACAAACCATGTGCCTGAGAGCATCGTCCAAAAACTTCTTGAACTCTGCCAGGTCCAGTGCCATGAACCCTTTAACTGAGTTTACTTTCATGCCTCATAATTTTAAGATTATTTACCAAGCCACTGTGCTCTTTTTGAAACTGCTTAGAAATTAAAAAAGAACATCTGTAATTTCTTTTCTTTATTGTAGGTTTTGAGATCTTTTTTGAGATTTTCTTTTGCAACAGGATTAAGTAATTATTCATTTTTATTATTCTAGCTCTTCAAATCAGGTAGTCTGTCCATTCCATGAAACTATTTTTTTCGAATTATGTTACGTTCTTTGAACTGCCTCTTAGGATGGTACCATCTGTCTGGAACATTTTAAATATCTCTTTCAAAATAGTGCTATGGCTTCTCCCAGGCTGACAGCTACACCTAGGAAGTGTATCTGTGATGCTAAACTGCAGTGAAGGATGTGTACACTAATGTATTAATAGACCTCTCTCTGCAGTCTCTCCTGTCCTGTAGCTCACTATGTCAAGTGTAGCTGGTCAGGACATCATGATGAATCATTTCTTTGCATGTACTGTACAAAGAAATACTGGAGTAAGGAAAGCCTACACATCAAAAGAGTCTCAGCGGACTCCATTCTTGAGAAATATCTGGTATAGCGGAGCTCAGACATCAAATCATTCATGTGAGATACAGAGATCAACTACCAGTACCTTTTACTTAGCTCTGATATTTACAGCATAGTGCTATGTTAAAGAAAAGCTACAACCATGGAAATCCTTGTTAAGTGACTTCTTATTTAGTTGTGCGTTCATTACTTGGAGCCCATTAATTCATGGAAGTAAATTTTTTTTTCCCAAACTGCAGTAATGTTTTGGGTTTTTTTTTTCTATTTTAAAGAGAATGTTAGTGTCGAAGGAGACAAATGGCTTATGCTAGGTCTGTCTGCAAGAGGTAAAAACGAAGTGAAGTTGAAAAATATAGATTGTGAGGACTTTGGTAAAAGGTTGAACTAATACTTTCTTCTTTAAAATGCTTTGGAAGAGTAAAATAATAAAAAATAGGAAAAGGAGCTAGGTGTCCAGGAGAAGATACTTTTATGAAGACAAATTAGAAAGACATGAGTGAATGTATCTGTGCAATCAGAGAGACAACATTCTCAAGGCATCATGTATCCTAATCTCAGCCAGAAAACCTACGAGGACAACAAAAATCTAGTAGCTCCTAGGAGGTGAAATAAAAATAGAGAATTTTTTTTTTTTTTTTTTTTTTTACATTATAGCAAGACCCTAAAAAAAGACTGGAATAAATAAAACCCATTTGTTGTCCTTTTAAAGGGAAATCATTCCAATAATAAGAACATTAGGTAATCCTTGGGAAACTCATAATTTATTTTAATCAGCACTTTCTATGAGGATTTGGACAAATCTCAGATTTTTATGTGCTTTAGTTCACCATTTGCATTTTCCTAATTTTTAGGGTTATTTAAGGACAAAATCTGACCACCCAAATACCATGTAGGGCTAAACTGAACAGAAGACCAATTCAATGCAAAGTAAAGTCATGTAAATGTAGTCAGTGGGATTGACCATAATAACTGATGTATTTTAAATCAGTGGGTCTAAGTGAATATGAATTATCATAGAATTATGGAATGTTAAAGCCTTGGAATGGACCTCAGAGATAATCTAGTCCCAATGTCTCCTGCCATGGGTAGGGACATCTTCCACTAGGCCAGGTTGCTCAAGGCCTTATCCAACATGGCTTTGAATATTGCCGGGGTTGGGGCATCCACAACCTCTTTGGGCAATCTGTTCCAATGTCTGATCAGACTCACAGTGATAAATTTCTTCTTAATATCTAATCTAAATTTCACCTCTTTCAGTTTATATCCATCCTCTGAATCCTTTTGGTTTTGAAAAATCATATAGTCATCTGATTTGAATTTAGTTAGTAATTAGTTACTTAGCAGTTACTAACTTCATTGGCAGTATTAGTGACCAAAATTCGTCAAAGAAAGAAACCGTAGCCACTTTTTTAAATCCTATGCCCACAGACAGCATGGCTGTTAAAATGTCATGTGCTGTCAAAGGAAAATGAAATAAATTCATGACATAGAATCCATTGAAGTTTGCATAGCAATTGTGACAGGCTTAAGAATTTTCAAAGCTACAGATCTCTGGAAGATAGGCAAGTTCTCAAGAACAATGTAATCTATCTCTTCCATTTCTTGTATACATTATATCATGTTTCTGCATCTCCTTGTAGCTATTGCTAAAGACAGGATGCTGGCTTGGAAATATTTTTAGTTCTGGCACTGTAACTGCTTTTAAGCTCTCTAGTTAAAGGAGTCTTTTTTCTCACAAAATACCTTCTGAGTCAAGTTAGGTAAAAGATGACTAAAACTGTTGGGTTTTTTCCTAGAACTTTGTTTCAGCGTGAACTTTTACAACTTTGGTAGATAAAAATTGGTCAACCTTCTGAATTGATTGATAAAATCTAATTGATTGACTCTACTCTTGGCATTTCACTATTTTTTTTTATTATTTTTTATAATATAATATGCAAACATAAAGAAACAGACTTGAATGGAGCATTTTCAGCAGTCAGGGTGTACTAAAACAATGCAGTTCAAAATGAACAAAGGTTTGAATATATTAAAGTCTGAGAAGGAGCAAAAGAAAAAGCAATCATTAGGGTCTCCCTTTAAAATGTGTCTTTTTAATTGACTTTCAGCTTAACTTTTTGATTTTTAATGTTTTTCAATTTTTTCTCTTTTTGTAGGTGAAAACATCTGTCTGATTTAAAACAGAATTTAATAATTTTTATTTTTGACCACTGAGAAATCCGTTGTTTCCACAGGTTGTCCGAAGGTACTAGTCATGTGTCATATTGTGTGATAAAACTATGTTAGTTTTATTATCTTAGGTCTTAACTATCTTCAGACAATTAGAAACTAACGTAGCTATTACCCATCATTTTACTTCTCTAATGCTTTACTTCTCTAATCTGCAAGGATTCTTTTTCCAGCTCTAGTGATTTACAGATGACATTTTTTCAGTTTAAATTATTTAAAATCATGCTTTTCTCACTAGAAGCTTAAAGAAATAGTGGGTTGAGAGAGACATTGATTATTATAAAGTTCATAAGTAAACCCTTTTTTATTCTGTGTCTATTAAAAAAAGTATTATTAAGTTGCTTACCATCACACAAAAATGTACCAAAAAAAGAGTAAAATTCATGACACTGTGGATTACGAAGAAAAACAAACTGACAGATTCAGAGTTAACGATAGGCGAATCCTTTATTTTACAGATGCTGTGGGTTTTTTTGTGTGGAACATTTCTATTTTCATGGAACAGTGACTCTGAATATAACTAACTTAACATAGCTGTGTCCTACTCTGCCCTCAGTACTCAAAGGAAGTTATCAGGAGGGGTTTTGGGTACAATCAGAAGAAAATTACTTCCATAAAGCAATTTTAAAGCCTAGTTGGATTTAGAAAATATGAAATACAAATCCATATATAATTCATGCATATTATAGAAGGAATCTTTACTATTTGTTGTGATATACTGCAAAATGCCTCCTGGGGTAAAAAAGATACAGCTCCAAGGTCCTTGTTTGTAATGAATATAGGTGGTTTTTTTTCTCCTGCTACCATTTAAAAATGAAACCAAACAAAACTATAACCCAATCCATAGTCTAAAAACATTTGATATTGAACCAGATAGGTCATTAGATGGTGCAGTTTGGAGTCAGTAACTGCATAGATCACACTGTAAATTATAGATAATCTTACAATCAAGAAAGAATCAATTTAACCAATGTCAAATTTATATTTGTCACTAATGCAACTTAAAACAGTAGCAGTTTTGTAGAAACAAAAAGGAGGCTGACACAGAATGTTTTTCAAGGATATTTTTTTAACAAAGCTTTTCATAAACACCCTCCTAAGGAGTAAAATACTTTTTGATAAGGTTCTGCAAGACTGTTTGTGAGTACTGTGCTGTTTAGTGTGTCTACAGATCTATCCGAGATATCCACAGGTCATTTTGCTACAAATCTCATTTCTGTCCTTGAGGATTTCCTACACTCCAGCAGAAACACTCCAGTGTTTTAGAGAGACAATGTTTTCTGATATAATCTCAGAATGGCTTATGGTAATGAAGACAACTGCTGTCACAAAGCAACACTGCTCAGTTCATATAGTTTTAACCAAATTGTATCTGAAATGGTTTATTTGTTTGCTAATGACACACAATTACCTTGAAAATGGTGAATGATGTATCTAGGATCAGTATCACTATCACAACAGATAAACCAGAGGACCAGACATTTTGAAATGTTAATAAAAGCCTACAAATTTCTAAGCAGTTCTTTTAAACTAATCCCCTAAAGGTCTAAAGCTACACAGCTCTGTGCACTCTCCATCCACAGACTCAGGCCATGTGGGTTACAGTGTGCATGTCTCATCGGGGAGTGCTTAGACCCCTACCTGCAGACCCCCCTGCAGAAAATGTGGTGCTGTGGTTGTACCTATTGTGGTCCAGGTGACCCCTGCAAGATTACATCTATACCCCCTGAGGCAGGTCTTCCCATGCCAGATGCCCATGAGTGGGATGCAGGCTGCCCCAACAGCCCCTGTCCCACATGAGAGGGCTCTCTCTGCCCCAGGCACTCCATCATGCTAATGGAGTGACTGCTGGCAATACCCAACCTGGTGTGCTGCAGCTATTCCTTCCTTCCCCAAGGTCTCTCCCTTCCTGTTGGAAATTATCATGCGTCTTTTACACTTCTTTCCAAGGTGACCTCTTTGTTTGAAAATTTTCTGCTTACTCTTAAATCTGGCTGTTGGTCACTTTCCTCTTAAAAATATCAAATTTTTGACAAATACTCTCCCAGACTATTTTATCCATCCCATGTTATTTATACTCACATTCCCATCTTTACTAGTGTTGATGTCTGGGGTATTTGTGTAGGCTGAACCATACAAGCATCCCTATAAGTGCCATCCTTCATTAGGAATGATTCATTGCTCTCTTCCTGTCCTGTTTGCTCAATAACCACTTTGGTCTATTGCTTCTAGATGGGATGTCACTAACCACATCAGATCTGTTGCTGATATTCTGTGTGTGGCTTATTATACAGACTTGTGCAGTTTGTCAGAAATTTTGACTAAAAAGTCTTGTAACTATTTCACTATTTCATTATATCAATCTTTATTTGGCTTCTTGTACTTTTTCCCTTTAATACCTCTCAGTTATGCATTGTAAAATTTCTGCACGTGTACATATATTCTTTTTATTAATTTTTTTTCTGGCTAAAATAAATTACTTCCTCAGTCTTCTGCTAACATTGACTTCCATATTATGCCATTTTTCTGATTAGATTTTACTATGTGTTTTTGATTTAACCTATTTTTAAGTTGATGATATAAATCCACCTTCTACTGGTATAAAGCATTTAGATTTTCAGACCTATCAAGCTTACCTAAAGTAATTTTTTCTACATACTTTTTATATATGTGAATATTTTCCTATATTTCACACTTAGTTTCTTTCCTATTTCATATTTTATAAAGTAGGTCATATTTTCAAAACTTGTATCCTGTTTTTGGAGGATCTGAAGGTAAAATCTCTGGGAGGATTTGAGAGTTTCACAGAGTAGCTAATTTTTGCAATCTGAAGCAATACTGTGATTGAATATACAGAACTCAGAGGTCTCTCACAATGTAGTAAGAAAACAACATTTTGGTTTCCTTGGCATTTTGTTGACACATTCTTTAAAAAGGTGAGCTGTTTTTCTGTGCAGATGCTTTCTTAGCAACATAGATATTTCCTACTCAATTAAGTGACGAAGCTTCTCGTGTGATTCCAGTATAAGAATCACAGCTTATTAATGTATAGTCCCTATCATCTTTATTGCTGTTTCTTCACCTGTAGCAGTTCAAGCTTTTCGAATTCTTACTCTCTGCAGCTTTAGAAGATCTTTGAAAAACCCATGTGAACATCTGCTCTGTCTCCAATCTTTGCTTCAAATCAAGCATGAACTCTTGGAAAAATTTCAGCTGGTCAACTAAACTGCGTTACTCTAGGTCAGACTAGGGCTGGGTACTGAGATTAATTTTTATTTCCTTGTCTTCCTTTCGTGCCACAAATTATTCCCTATTAGTTTTATTCATCATAGAATCACAGAAAATCCCTTCCTTCTGTTATGTCAACAGCACCTCTTTGCTTCATGTAATCTGTGAATTTACTGAGGGTACACTCAGTTGAGCTGTCTGTGTCATCAATGAAGATAATGAAGAGCCCTGGTCCCAAGACAGAGCCCTGAGGGACGCCACTTGCCACTAGCCTCCACCTGGATATAGAGCCATTTACCACAACTCTCTGGCTACATCCATCCAGTCAATGCCTTACCCACCAAACAGTTTACTCTTCAAATCCATGTCTCTCCAATTTATAGATAAAGATAGTGTGCGGAACTGTGTTGAAGACCTTATAGAAATTTACATACCAAATTGTGTTTGAACATAATAGATTTTTTTTTTTTTGAAAATGCTTATAAAATTCTGATAAATTATGCTTTTATTTCCCATATTTTTTGGGTGAACTTGTACAGAAAAATATTTAGTTTGAAACATTTTGGTTTTCTGTCCCATATGTTATAAATGAAGTGGCTTTATGCTGATATGGCAGCCAGATAAGGCTGAGAGCTGTATTCACTGTTATACCTAGGGGATTTAGGCTTTCATATTTCCCCTTCTGGACTGGGACAGTTGGAACCTTAGCAGTTCAGGAATATGCTAATAATCATATCTTACCTTAACAAAATAAGATCTGCACATAGGATTTATTAGTACGTCTTGACGATACTAAAGATTATATTAGTTAGCTCTAGATAATTGTAAAGATGAACTACGAGAAAAGTTGTGATATAAACCAATTTTAGGGTCCAAAATATGATATCTCCCTAATTACAGGTCTGGCATTAGCACCAAACATGAGGCCATGTTCAGATTTGGGTAAAGCAACAGTTCCTACAAAGGAGCTGGTGCTAAAGCTCTGGTTCTGAGTAGGGCTGAACTGGGATTCAGTACAATAAGAGATGATACATAAGAGTAAGGACTGGAATAAAAAAGAGACACCAGGCTATGTTTTGAGTCAGTTCACAAGGATCATCTGACTATGCTCATATCTCAGATGAGTAGAAGTTCCTAAGCTAGAATTGGGTTGAGCTCAGGTTTGTTTTTAATTAGGGAAAACGCCCTACGTAAATTTTGTTTCAAGTGTCTCTTCCATCATTTCTGAAGTCTGCTGGAATAACTGCCTACTCTAGTCAGATCTGATTCTTCTGATATTTCTTATGCTTCCTCTGACCATGGCATGGGATAGTTATATTTTGGATGTGCAATCTCATTATTCTTAGTAGACAGACTGCCAGTTTGCTCTCTGGAGTTCCCTGTTAGGATGATGTGACTTGAAAATAGCCCTTTCTTTCACTTGCACACTCATAGGTCAGTGAGTATACACATGCACAGCAGACTTTTGCATTAAGAATTTTCATACCAAATTAAGACTCAAACCAGGGAGAAGTACTTTCTTTGTAAACTTATTGCAACCAATAGAAGAGAAACGCAGTGAAGTATAAGCAATACTGCTAAAGGAGAGTACACTAACAATTTTAATAACTCTACTTTGAGTACCTAATAATACAATTTCTTTCAATATAACTGGGTAATCTGTGGAGTACTAAACAATGTTCAGAAAAGAGCTATACATTTCTTCTACTTAGTGTTTCTGCAACACAAGTTAAATTTTTACCTCAGTAAACAATTTAAAGTAATAGGGAGTCCACTTGGGATAATGCAGATTTTATCTTTGCTTGCCAAAGAGAAACATAATAATGAATTCTGCTTTCATACTCCCAATTTAGTAAGAAAAATAAATAAAAGGAAATTGCAATTGTTCAAAATTATTTACTCATCAAGTGTTCAAAATTATGTCCTGAGTGGCAGAGGTCTTTTGAATAGTTCATTATAGTATTAGCATATCAGAGAAGCTTCTTTTCCCAGAGAGATACCTTGCCAAGTATCTTAGGCTTTTGGCTTAAATTTGACTTTGCACACTAGTACCTTACTCATTTTTCTTGAAGGACTAGAGTTAATAAAGAGATAAAAAGAAATTATTTCAAAATTTTAATTCTGTAATAAGTGGGAAAAGAAACCTGGATCACCCAAATGCAACTGTTCCTTCAATTTTCTTTTCTTTGTCAGATATTGAGCTTGTATTATAACAAGTTGCAAGATGATGGAAGTTTCTTTGTCAGCAGCAATTTCATGGCTTGATATACATTTTTTTTTAAATCAAAACTGCACGAAAATCATGTTGATGGAATCACTTCCAAGATACCCCAAAATGGCAATGAATAAATTTATTAATGTGAGGAATAACATCCTGAGATAGAAATCGTTCCTTCATGGTGATGTCTGATAATCTCTGTATTTAACAGTCAAGTCAAGCTTTCTACTATGAACACTCTAACTTTTTTTCCTATTTAAATTTAACATGTCAACCCATGTAAGGTAAATTCCATTGGCTTATGAATGGAATTTAGCAATGGCTGTCAACACAGATAAATATTTTGTTCATCAAAATCAAAATGTATTCATGTTTGTTTTTCAATTTAGAAGCAACAGGGATGATAAAAGTCTAGTCAAATAGCTGATGTTTTCTAAGTTCTCTTACCCACACAGGAAAAAAATTAAATTTTGGGAGTATATCTCTGCTGGCAAAGTTCTGAGTCAGAGCAGCAGATATTTTTTAGAAAAATAGCCATTCATATAGGTTTTAAATCTTCAAAAGTATTTTCTTTTACTTCCAGAGTTCTCCTTCACATAAGATCTGTTTTGGTGTATAGTTAGACAGATTTACTAAAAAGAGAGCAAAGTGGTGCTCTCATTGACTACCATGTATCAGAGTACTGCACTTACACTGGAAGAGCAAAACAAAAGGAAATAACTTTAAAAAAATCACAGAGATAATAGTTATGTTGAATAATTTAGAAAGGTGACAATGGAAAAAAAAGAAATCATCAATCTGTCATTAATAAAGGGCAAGTGCCAGGGATTAGAAGGAAAGGCAAACTACAGAGCCAGAGTTTCACTTTTGCATTGTCTTACTTCAGGTTCTCCTGAAATAAGTTTTTCTCTCAAGGCTGCATTTTTGTTTAATAATATTGAAAAGGGGATGTGAAAGCTGATTTCTCACTTTTCAGGGGAACACAAACATCCATGAGATGATGGACTTCTCTAAGTTTTTGTGGTAAGCTTCAAAATGTTGGTTTTTTGTTGTGTTTTTTTTTCTAATGAAAAAAAGGTAATATTTGATGTTTAAAACATCTGAAGGTTTAAGCCATTTCCTGATCATTTCAAGTTCAGTGAGCTGCAGCAAGCTAAATTCTTTAGTAAATAGCAGGACATGAAGGTATGGGAAATGGAGGAAGGAATCATCTTGCAGAAAAATGTTTTCTGTGCATCTGCTTAAGTAGCTAACTATGACAATTAGAAGCCATGACAATGCTTTTAGCCATGATTACTCTGTGGTGAAAAACAATAAATAGGAAAATGAGATTTAATTTTTTTTTAATGTAAAAGGAGGTTTACAACAATTATTTTTAAAAACAGTATCAACAAACAAGTGACAAAAACACAGTGAGAAGTAGTTACTGACAGGTGATATGCTGATCAGACTAAATCATTACCATTCCCTATTTAGAGAAAACAAATCTTTAGTATTCCAAATGACACTTGTATAATTTTTGATGTGAAAAGTTTTGATTTTTTTTTTTAAATATTGTTTACATTAGTATTGTAAAGATCAAGTATGGAAGAATCAGATATTTAGATCCTCTACAAGCATGTATCAGAAACAGCTTTAGAAACACCACAGCATGGTCCCGAGAAACAAAATTCAAGCCATAATGGTGACTAGAAAATTCTATTTCAACTTTTTTTTAATATATAATCCTCATTTATTTATTTGTTTATTCATTTATTGTTTTGTGTGGTTTTTTTTAAATTGAAAACCTACTTTTAATTTAAAAGAAAGAAAAACGTATGTAAACGAAAACTCTATGTACGTGATGGGAATGGAAATTCACATTCAGTTTTTTAGTTAAGTTTTTATTTCCTCATGTATATTAACATCTCCTTCCTTAATGCTATGAATTCTAAATGCTCTCACTGGAAATAGAGAATATATATTACATAACATGTATAAATCTCCAGGAAGCCGAAGATGAAGTGCAAGAAAAGAAATTGATTTTTATATCTGCAAGAAGGTGAAATGAAAGCAATGTCTGAATAATATATAAATAAGAGGTTTTGACTATTTTAATTTGTGCTATTCTAAGCAGCAGCTAAGAATTCAAGACATAAATCTCACCTCTTTTTATGTTATATCTTCATGCTTTCTGTAAATCTTCCTTTCTTCAGGCAAAGTATTCTTTGATCAGACCATCTCACTTGTTCCTTTCTTTTAAAGACCACACATAATACAAGAGCACTTCAGTAGTAAGTGAAGCCTTTAACATTTAAACAATTCTGGTATTATTAGATAACTTTAATTTATAAGGACTGTATAATTTTCTGACATGTCTCTGGGCTTTTTGAAAGTTTTTTTCACTTAACAGCTTGTATTTAGACAGTAGTAAAAGATAGTCCATGGATCAGTCCCAGATAGTCGGTTTTCCTTCAGCTACCTGAAATTGAAACCCAAGACAATTTACTGGCAGAGATGTAGGTCTTTCTGTGTCAGTTAGCATTAATACTTGGTATTCAGTGTGGATATATTTAATTTGTTTTGTATATAGGCATAAATAATCAAACACATACATGCCTACAATATAAAAAATAACCTCATATGTGACCACTCGAACTAGAAGAACTCTGCCAGTGATTTAATTTTCATCTGAGCATCATGACATCTTTAATATATTCTTCCCCAGTATTATACTCTTAGATATGGAGGTATTATTAGCCCATGTCTACAAACAGGATATAGAGAAATTATGACTGTGGAGGTATATCCTGAAGGTATTATGTGCTTGGTCTATAATCCCAAGCACTGATACCTCTTTTTTTTTCTTCAGTATGGATAGAGAAGCATTGGTGTCTGTCACTGCCTGTTTCTCCCAGGATTTTATGATCAAAAAAATATGAAATCTCAGCAAGTAATGCTGACCATTCTTCATAAAGGAGCTTTTGGAAACATTTGCATTGTATAGGAACAACTCTACAAACAATACATGTGAACATTTAAACTTTATTAAATTAAATTTATTAAGCTAATCAGTTCAAGATTTGATGATCTGCTTTAATTTATATATATATATGTGTTCCTACTTATCAATGTTATTTTTACTTTTCGTTTTAGAGGGACAACAAGAGAAGTACCTATTTTGCTAAACAAAAGGAGAATATAGGAGAAAATATTTTTCATTTCATTGCAAACAAAAAAACTAAAAACAACTGCAAAGTCATCAGCTGTAATTTTCAGCTTTTCAAGGTGTTAGTATTTGCCAGATTTTTGAGAGGCCTCACTTCAGTAGCTGCTGGCTTTTCTGTAAGTTTGGCCATAAGCATTGCAGTGGGAGTGACAATATGCTGAGCTCTATTGAAAATCTTGTTGGTGCAGAACAATTGACTGAAAAATTTTGGCCCTGAGCCCTGCAGAATAACAAACATCACCAAGGTCATGGTTATAGTTTATAGCACCTGGCTGTGCTCTGGTTCAAAAAACTGAATACTGTTCATGGATATAAGAAAGCATTTAACTATATCATTCATCTTAGATATACCCTGGGGGGAAAAAAACCTGGGGCCAACTTTTTTTGCATTAGCATATGTTGATATAAACTATTACAATTCTAAGTGCAAATTCTGGGACATTTCTGGTTGCAGTGTAGGGCTTTTTATGATTTTGTGTTTAGGAATTTCTTTTTTTTTTTTTCAGTTTATAAAAAGAAGATGGCAGAAAGAACAGAATTATGTCAACAGCAGGTAAGAAACTAAACTATCTAAATAAAATTAGGAACGATGTCTTAAAACCAAGGAATTTTCTTAAGTAATTGTATTATCATTTTAGAAATGTTATACCTTTTCCAAATTTTTCTGTGTTTGAATTTTCATATCATTAAGGATAGAACATTTAATGCTTGGGTTTTCCACAACATAAATGCTCCTTAACAGTTATGCCCTAAGTAAATTTTCTTCTCATGCTCTCTGTCTAATCATCAGCCACTATAATTATTCATCCTTCATCTGTTTTTAATCAGTGCCTTCACATCTTAATATGAATGTCCCTTAGATTTATTTCCTTTTTACGTCCTGTTCCTTAATGTCTCTTAAAGCACAGACAAGAACAACATGGATATTGCAGGTACAAAATAGTTTCTGTTTAGGATAGAAATAATATGACTTAGAAAGCATATGAAAGAGATCCAAACATCTTAACAAGCTGAATGAAAATCATTAGGAAACAACCACTTCACCCTTGATGGATTTGGAGACATTTAGTAAAGTCAGTTTACGAGTTCAGAGAAAACAGAAAGGATTTTTCTTTAACTAAATTTGAAGCTCATTACCACAGGAGCCAGTGGATGCCAAGAGTTTGGTGACTTTTTTTGTTTGTTTGTTTGTTTGTTTGTGTTTTTTTTTGTTTGTTTGTTTTTTTCAGGTTTTTTTTGTTTTTCTGTTTTTTTGGCAAAAAGCTATTGCGTTTCTTTGAAAAGATAGTGGACAGATCAAGTGGAACTTTTTGGAGAAAAGGACAGGTTGCACTTTCCTCTGCTGAATATAATCACAACAGGGTTTGGGAGGAAACAACAGCCTTTTAAACATCATAATACATCAGAAAGGTAGAGAAAATTACTATCACAATACAGAAAGAGCTCTTGCATTATGAGATCAAGACAATTGCAGAGAACAATAGCAAGAATACCATAAATCTTTGTTAATAGGCTATATTGTATATAAGTATGGCAAATCATAATGACTTTAAAGCAGTGTAATACCTCACATTCATGATTAAGACATAAGGTGTTGAATCATTTGAATTGAACAAATCACTGACCAGTTGTTGGTCTGTGAGTAGTAAAGAGACTGAGTAATTTCTGTTCTTATCTTTTACAAGTGGAAATCTAAAACTGAAAGGAAGAAAAGGAAACTCTTTACATGATTTATACCACACTATGATTTAGGTTTTTTTATTTATAAGAATAACTGTAGCTTTTTCACATCCCATGACTCTCAAAATTGCAGGCAAGATGTAAACTAGGATGTGGGGAGACAGTCCATAAATCAGTCTGTTCAGTATATTGGCGTAGTCCACTGATCCAGTCACTGATTTCCTTCACTTTCACTCATAGCTCTTAATACAGCATTCTTCTTTGGTACAGTGCAGCACTTCATGTATTCCTTGCTTATTTAATAACAACATATCAAATATTAGACAATTTTATAAAACCATTTTTGATACTTACCGAATTTATAAACTGGGCTCTTAAAATGGAATGGTAAATTCAATTTAAGATTCTCTATTGCCTGTCGATATTGCAGTGTGATTGTGCCCCTTGCACAAACCTTAAGGATAGGCCAATTTTCAGTAGTTAGGCCACCTTACATTTTAGAGTTGGTAATCTTACAGGTCCAGATATCATTATAACCCAAACAAACATACATATCCCATATTACCACCCTCATCCTTCCCACCAACCAGGTTTCAGAACCATATAACAATTGCTAGAGATCAGAATGCCAGGGAAATGGGGAATGTCAGGGTGTATCATGAGAGAGTGACATTCAGTAAGAGCTAATACATAATAGTTTGGTTGCTTCAGGGGAATCAAAGATATAGCAGAACTCAAACCGTTCCTACCTACTTGGCACAGTATTCTGTCCAGGGTCCTGGATTTGGACCAAATACTTTCCCAACTTACCAAAAACCTTCATGGGTTTACAACCTGAAATCCTTTCTTGTCCTCCTTCCTCTGCAGCTGAAAAAAATTTCCCCTTTTCTCCCTCCATCTAGGGGCCACCAAAAAAAGTTCAACATCCCCTTCTTTTGCACCATCATGTTTTGCTTACTACTACTACGTGCACTTCTTTTAGTATCGTCACTTTATACTTTGAGGAGGTAGGAAGGGATATGCAAATATTTTGGTAAACCATGATTTCATATTCTTATTCGTATAAAATCTGGTGCAAGTTTCCAAGTCAAATTCAAGGGGAAATCTATTTCACCTGCTGTGGAAAACAGAGAGGAAATGCAAACATTCCAAAATAATGCTTGTGACAAACATATACATACTGTATTTTTTCTGTGATTACTTCAAAATCCTGAGCTGCATACTACATTTGTATGTCTGCTTTTACATCAGAATGACACCCCACTTATAGACATTTCAATGCAGTCACTCTGTGGTTAAATAAGATTTGGGAAATATGTCATAATGCTATAGAAAATTATATAAATTTTATAGAAAATTATATAAAATACTGTTAGGAAAGAGTTTTCTGGGTCATACTGGCTCATACTGGGCTATCTGTCCCACAGTGATACTCTGAGATGTCTTGATTTTTCCTTCATCCAGAATCAGGTCTATGAAAACATGACTGTTTTTATCTCATGTTGGAGGAAGCCTGAAATGGAAAAGATTAAGTGGCACATACTCACATCCATGAATTAAAAGGGATGCACACTTATGAAGCATCTCTAAGTAGGATGTATGATACTGTGAAATTATTGCCTTCCTGATCTATAGTTACTGCTTTTGGCTGTTGATTAGATTACAATGAATTTTCTTATTCTCTTGATAGTTTTATTTCATCTGATTAATAATAATAATGTAATGAAAATAATCCTTTCTTATATCAAAGTAAAATTAGAATAATTACAGAATGTATATGGTGTTAATTTTAAAAGACACAAAAAGAATGTGAAATCTTTTCCGAGCAAGATGAAGGTATATGTTAAGGATGTGTCACTGAAATATGTATGTTGCACTGTAAGTATACTTGAGTAATATTCCTTGCTTTTTATAATATATAATAAAAATTGTTCAGTGCTAGAGTTAACCTTTCCAATTTAAGAATTCAAAGTGTAGACTGACAAACTACCTTGTCAGTTTTTTGTTAATGAACTAAATTGGGCCAGGTTTTCACCATTTCAACTTCCCTTGAAAAGATGCCCTTTGGAAATTAGAATGAGCTACTACCTAAGCCATGCATTAATTCTGCTATGGACCACTAATAAAGTAAACTACTAATCATCTGGTAGTTATGTCAGTTTAATGACTCTGTTAACAACACCTGCATATCTAGAGTTACACTTAGAATATTAGACAAAGTCTACATAACACTGAATTTTACACCATACCTGCAGAGAGTTGTATGTTCTTAAAATCATATAGACCTGAGCACAACTGAATGTTGGATGAATAAAAAACCTGTCTCTGTAAACCCCTTAAACCAGAAATAATTTAAAAAAATCTGTGGTCTGAAGTTGGTTTGAGACATCCCAGAAATATTTCCTAACACATTTTAAGATCTCTGGATCTGATCATGATTTTATTTGATTTTTTAAATCTTTTTTTTCTTTCTTTCTTTGTTTTTTTTGTTTGTTTCTTTGTTTGTGGGTTTTTTGTTGGTTTTTTTTTTGAAGATACTGAAATGCAGAAACATAATGAGGGGAGGTTTAGTTCTTTATTTATTGGGTTTTTTGTTTTGCAACACTCATTAGTAAATTCAAATACGTATTCCCTGAGGACAGGCTGGATAATTAATTAACATATGTAGAGAATACAATATTTCAAAAATCTGTGTCCCTTTTATCTTCTCCTGGGTCATCTATATTTTTCACAGAATGTGTTTCTCTGCTTTCATGGCTTTCAGAATGTATATCTTTCTCTTTCCCCTCCCAGTAGTTACTTGATAAGGAAGACCATTAAAAGTTACAGTTAAGTGTCCTGCTACAGTTTAATTATTGTAAAAATCTCTCATGAGAAGGAATGGCCTTCAGGGAAATATCACATTCACAGCTCAATAATCCTAATCAATTTAATTAAATTTCTGTGAAATAAGCATTTTTAAAAGATTTCCAGAGGCCTGGTAAGTTTGTCTTATTGTTTAGTGTTGCAGGATTTATCTTTAATCTGGAAAGGTTTCTCAAACTTTGCAATGTATAATGCATTATATTTGAATAGAAAAGTCCTAGCACAAAACCACTGCAATGGCATAGTAAAGAATACTTTCTTTTTGAGGACAGACTTGTTGCTGTAATTTCCTGATGCTTTGTGGTGGGTTGGCACTGGTTGGATTACTAGCACCCATCTATGATGCTCATCAGCTGGATTGGTGGAGAGAAAATATAATGAAAATTCTGTGGGTTGAAATAAGGACAGAAGGAGATCACTCTCCAGTTGCGGTCTTGGGCAAAACAGAATCGACTCGACTTGAGGAAAAATAGTTTAATATATAACCAATCACATCAGAGTAGGGTAATGAGAAACTAAACCAAACCTTAAAGAAAACCACCTTTGCCATACTCCTTCCTTCTTCCCAGGCTCAACTTCGAGCTGAAACTCTCTACCGAATCCGAGCCAGTGGCACCAAAGGACAGAAAAGGAGATTGTGGTCAGTACATCATGTATTGCCACTGCTACTCTTTCCACCTGAGGGAAGGACTCCTCACATTCTTCCCCTGCTCCAGCGTAGGGTCTCTCTCATGGGAGAAAAAGCCTACAGCTGGCCATAGAGCCATGGACCACAACTGATGAGTGAACTCTCTCTGTCCTGATGTCAACCCACAAACCTTTCACTGTATTTGCTCCCCCTGTGCAGCTGAGGAGGGGAGTGATAGATGAGCTTTGGTGGGCACCTGGTGTCCAGCCAGCACTGACCTGCCATGGAACGAAAGTTCAAAGTTGCAAGCAGTGTCAAAATTCTGGCAGTGGATTAGTCCTTAGTTAAGACAGCTGCAGGTCTGTAGATGAAAAAAGCTGACATGCAGAATGATGACATTACACCAAACTATCAAAAAAATCTAACAGTTTTTTACTCTAAATGCAAATTTCTTGATACGGTCTTATTAAACAACCTTATTAAAGCTGTCAGTGGTAAGCAAAAATGTGATCTGCAATCAATAATTGAAAGCAGGTGCCTTCTGTTCCTTTGGTAAAAAAGTAATTTAAAAATAAAATTATAAAATAATAGAAGTTTTAATTTTGATCATTAATTACATGGATAGATGACTTTTTGTTTCCTAACTGATTTGCTCAAGAGTATTTTCTTCTATATAACCCTTGGTGTAAAACATAAAAAAAAAACCAAGACAGTTTACTTTGAATGAAGTTACTTTTGCTCTGATGCAATTACTTTTACAGAAATTGTTGAAATGAGAGTGTTTATGATACTGAATTAAAAAAAAAATATAAATCCAAAGTAAAAAAAGCCTCCCTTTTACTGCTAAAAGGTATAGATATTCAGAAGAATAATGTACCAAATTCAGCAAAGTAAAATTACAGGGAGTGAAAAAATATTACATGTGAAAATCTGGAAGTAAATTCTATATTGCTTATGGCAGCATTATTCAGTTCTACAAGATATTGACATTAGCCTTGGAAAATTTGATAAATGGGGATTCCAAAGCATATATTTAAGCAACATCTTTTCTTCTCCCTCTTCTCTCTCCTTCCATTCCCAGATAGGCGCTGATTTCTCAGTCTTTCACATTAATGGTAGATGTACATTAGAATGCAAATTTCCTCAGTTAAACTTAGAATTTTAGAACTAAACTTCCTGTGAGCTTGAATCATATTCCCATTATTCCAATGAGAATTGATTTCTATTAAAATTCCAGCCCATTTTAGTCTTTGTAATGAGCCTAAAATAGCTGCCAGCTTGCAGTGCTGGAATTAATGATAATTAAATGTAACACAAAATGTATTTCCATATTTTGTATTGCTTAAATGATTTCATCTCAGATGTAGTATGATTCTTTTTAGAGATGACTACTTCTATTTAATCTCTTTTCCAATTTTAATTTGAATTTCATATTGTTCCTGACTGTTTAATGAATATTTTGGGAGATGGCCATAGTGTTGTTAATTATACCGGAGACTGAGTATAATTAATTCTTTTGGACCCAAAGTCAGCTAGTTAATCGATTTCTGATGAAACTGAAGATTAAACACAGATAGTTCACTTCTTCCTTCATTCATTTTAATTTTTCCCTCTTTGAATTCAATCAGATTACTTTGGGAAGTCATTGCTGGCAAATCAATTTGTGGACCCATTTGGGGTATTATCCAGATGTTAATAGATGGACGATCCACTCAGGCCAGTCACCTTCCTATCCATTTTATATTTTAATTTTAAAAGAATACTGTTCAGTTCTTTACAGTAGATTTACTGGCTTTATTTTTAATTTATATTTAAATAATTCTTAACTCCCTATTGACAATAAGTTCATTAACCAAGTACGGAATAAAAAGGGGTCCTCAAAAGAGTTCTCTGAAGACCAGGCAACTTAAAAAGTAAAAGGGTTGTATTGATGTAGAAGATATTCCTCATATCTGTGAGGCATTTACTCATGTGGCAAAATTTGATTGAGGGAATGGCCTGAGAAGGCTCAAATGAAAAAAAAAAAAAAAAAAAAATCAGTATGTCCAGAAATTCCTACTTTTTTTTTCCTCCCAGTGCTATAAATAATGGTATATTTTAATTTTTGATGGTAGGAAAAACCCTAAAGGCTATAAGGAGATAATAAAAAAAGGCAAGGAAGAAATCAAAAAGAATAGCAGGAGAACTTTCTTCTAGTCAATGAAGGAAACCTTCAATATTTTTCATTTATTACTTTATTATTATAGTAACTGATAGCTCCAGTTTACTACTTTTATAGTGCAATGGCTCATGATCCAATTGTACTCTATCGCTGTATTCAATATCCTTCTGTGATACTTAAGACTTAAGACAGCTTTTAATGCTGTTTCTTTATGGGTAAGTGAGAAGAGAGCAGAAACGTAGCAGGTGATTCATTATCCGTATTTTCTGGACAACTAGGGCCAACAGTAAAATATTTAACAACAGTTACTGACATAATTTAATTCCTTTTTAGCAAGATGTGTAAACATATAATTCAATCTTCTCAGCACTTGAGGACTTTGTCAATCTGCAAAAACAAAGATTTCACCAGCTTAGAAGCTATTCAGTTTTTAAATTAATGTTCTTATTCCTACAAACATTACTTTTACATTTAAAATTAAGGAAAATATTAGTAGTTTTTCATAATATGAGGTCTTTTTAAGTTCAGCCTTATTTTTAGGAGGAATGTAAGTATTAAACAGTCATTAAAATCTAAGAGGAAATAACTTTAATATGCTTTATATTATATAACTGCATAGTGTTAGGTTAGGAATGTATTTGGTCTCAAAGTTGACATGAAGAGAAGACTAAAAGGAGTATTGAGGGATAATTTGAATTGACAATATCTCCACTTATAAAAAAATGTTTATCTTGAAGTTATGTCTTGCTCTAGGAGATCATGAAGACAACTAACAATTGTTCCAGGCTCAAAACAACTTACCCTTTAAATAGTTGTCTTAACTATCTGAATCTGGGAATGGAAGATTAAAGTGTTAGAATATAGAATACCTCTTTATAGCCTTCTTAACCCTGAGGTCTAAGTAATGAGAGAGTAAGTGATTAGCTCTTCAGATTCATGAAAGACTGCATGCTAAACCTTGATGGAAATGGAAATTTAGTCCCGTCTCTAGAAAGAAGTATGTGCTTTCATAGTGTTTGGGTGATTTGACTGGACATCCTATGGCCATTATATTTATGAAATATTAATTGAATATTAGATTAGAATTGTTTTATTATTAATAAAATGGCAAGGACATGATTTGATGTATAATTAGGGAAGCCTAGCTAAGAAACCAGATTTTATGTTTTGCATGCTTCCTTTTTAATGGCAAACACTCCTGTTCATGTTTGTATTACCTGTAAAGATATTGAGAATCAGGGAGTCAGACTTTAAGTGTTGTTAAATTCACATTTGTAGTGACATTTAAAGCTAAGCGTTCAGAGAAGTGAATTTCAATGATGCCTTGGTTTTGTAGCTATTCTCACATTACCCATCTATAAATGTACAGCTGATTATATGTATAGAGTTACTGGATGTGAGATAAACAGCAGAATACGATACTAACTACATCGTCCCCTTCTTTTCTCTCTCCACAGTTTCACCCCAAGCCAGTGTAGTTTGATCATATTATATGCATATCTGAACTATAATGGACATCTGACCATGTTATTGATTCAGAAGTACCCAATTAGTATTCACTGGAATAGTGTCTCATTCTATTTCTGTATTTGGCTTTTAGTATGCATTTACCTAGATAAATTACATGGAAATAATAGGAGGACCTGCTGAGTTGCGGGTGTTCCCTTTTTAATGAAAGAAGCAAATTCAATTAGACTACTTATCATATAATAAAAACTGATTTTCTACTTTATGTAGGAGTTATCACCAGATAATATCATGTTGCTTATTTACACCTTTTATAAGAGGAACACAAGCAATCACCATTAATTCTAGAAAATATAATTGAAGGACAGTAAATAACCTGCTGCAGTGAACTGCCACAACATGGACTGCAATAAAGCAATTGTTAAGACTTAGAGACAAAGGATAACCCCATGTCCTGGCACTCTGTCTTTCCACTGCTGCATTTCCTTGATTTATCTTTCTAAAAGTAATTATAGTTATGCTGATAATGATGATGTTGATGATAGCAGTGATAACAATAGCAGCTGGTGTGGTAGAAGTTACTGCAAGCAAAATTAGTTTCATTCATTTAAAAAAAAAATCTGATCCATCCAACTGCTAAATATTGCTAAATGGAGCTATTGGTTACAGTTTGTGCCAAAAGACTGAAAACAAAAACACTGCAAAATTCTGTGTTGAAAACGCTGAGAAGGAATACAGATTTTCCAGCTGCTTCTGTTGCCTAGAGCCACCTTCGCATTTTGGTACGTTCAAGGTCAGTGTTATGAAACAGAATATGTGCAATAAACCTTAATTTTGCTTTCTGGCTCTTTTTTTTAAGGATGCCAAATATAGTCAAAAGTCTATCTAAAAATCAAATTGTACAACTTTGTCTTTAATTAGCTCCTTTTTTCTTCCCTGCAAAGAGATCATGATTAGATAATGACTTTGTTGTCCTATTAATAAGTATTTCATAACAAAGGGACTGTTTCAAGGTTCCTATCTTAATTTTCATTTTTTTCACAGGATGTCTTTAGATATGCAAAAAAAGATTATGATCACATTTTCCCATGTAAAACTACACTTTAAGCTGTCTATGAAAGTGATCCTGTGGACAAAGAGGAGCAAAAATTGAAGAAACAACAAACTACAAAAAAATCCAAAACAAAATCTAGACATAGGAACACACTCTCAAATGAGTAAAAATGATGAACTCTGAAGTTTGTTTCCAGAGACCACATGATTTGTGTTTGTTACACACAGCTGTTTCTTAAAATTTATCAAAAGGCAAACTGGCAAAATACCAGGTTTGTTATCACTCCTAGCAGTGCTATTAATAATAATTTTGCCAACTCTAGATTTACAACTTCTTCACCTTCGTTATTGGTCCTTCAAAGCAGGAGTTCGTTCCTATACCTAGTTCTTTTTCAACATTACTATTTTTTGCCCTTAATTAGATTCTTTGTTCACTTGTTGGAAGCCTATTTTTTTTCAAATATGAGGGTATCTTATGAAAAAGCATTTTCACTGAAAGATTAAGCTAAAGAAAGAACATGATTATGTTGTATATGTTATTAAGCATAATGTTGTAAGAAAGCTCCTCATATCAAAGAGAAGTTTCAATACCTTCTCTCAGAATTACTGAAGGATTCAAACTATGGCTGTGCAGAAACCCAGAAACCTTTCTATGGACATAACCTCAGACCTCTGGTCCCAACCTCTCTGAACCAGAGAGGTTCTTGATTTCTCTTATTCTTTGGGTGGATTACTTCTGGCATTCATGTCAGCACAAAACCCAGCTACACAGGGATAGAAAATGAGTCCTACTAAATTATGAGATTATAGTTTAGAGAAAAAAGCAGTGTCCTGGAGGCAGATACCTCTCCAGGTTGGACTGCACAATGAGTCAGATAGTGATTGTAGACAAAATCACAACATTTTAATTAAAAAAAAACTATTAAAACATTTCTGTTATGAAATAAAGTTCTGAAGCCTGGGTCACAATAGTTTAAAAATACTCATGTTCAAAGCAGAAGAACTTTAGGCTAGCCCTTACTTTTCCTTTAAATGTTGTCCCATTTCGAGGGACAGCAAACTCTTTCTGTTCATGTCCTTCATAATCTGGCTGTGCTAAGTTCTGCCTGATCCAGCCATTATCTGCCAAGAAAATCCTTAAAAAACCAGATAGAATGAACTTGTATTTCGCCAAGAACCATGTTTACAAGACAGTATAGACTCATTAATGAAACACTCTTTTACAAAATGTATTCTTTTTTTCTGAATGCATTTTAAAACTAGATGTTATTTAAAAATTAAAATATTGTACAGATCAAATGTACAAGTATTGTACATTTCGTACAGAAAACTTAAAAAACTGCCTCCTATTCTAGTCTAATTCTTAAAAATGTTTAATGAGAGAAAGTAGGATGGTAATTATAAATGAATCTATTTCCATATGATATGTGAATGTTTGTATTTAATTTTTATGAGGATAAATATTGAACACCTGATGCTTCACAAAATTAATTGTCTGATGCTGGATAGATCAGCTAATATCATTATGGAAATACTTTGAGTGATATATACTTGCAACTGCCATGCATATTGCAATAAGGCAGTGCAGTGGGAACTCTTATTTGCCATGGCAACCATTAATTGGATATGCAGGAGGTGGTATTTTGCTTTGAATAAATCTGACTGGGTCAGCAATTGAATGTTTTGAATAAATGATCTATATTTTACACAATTTTTCACATTTTTTCAGGTTTTGAATTACTTTTTTCTTCTTATCTATGTGTTCCTCATAGAGGAACGAGACAAAATTGGATGGAACCCTAGGACATTTTGTTTTATGATTATTTTTGTGAATGTACATTTTGTATTTCTATGTTGGACAAATAAAAGCTGATTGTAATTACATTTGTATTCCTGCCATGTGTTCTCAAGCCTCTTTCTCCATTGTTTCTTTCTCATGTGACTATTATTCTGGATCAAATAGCTGCTTTGCATAAATCACTTCCATAAAAATGTATAGTTGGTTTTGATTTACAGAGAGTTTGACACAGGAGACAGTTCCTTTTGCATATCACACTTGGATTTTGGTTAAAATACATTGGGATGTATATATGAAAAATTAACTTCCAAAGAAATGAATCCTAAGCAAATACTTAAAGAGAAATTATTAAAATCTGAAGACAATAGACATTTCAAGACAGGAAATTGTGAAGTGCAAAGAAAAGACTCTTCTTTGAGTTATACATTCCATGGCATATTCATTAATAATTTGTTTAGAAACACTGTGACTGTTTCTATGTTAAGCCATGCTTTTAAATTACTGCTTTTCTCACAATTAAAACCAGATGAAAATCTGAAGGAGTTTATGAATGTGATTAATTTTATACAAGGGAGTAGTCATGCCTAAGTCAAGGAAGATAACTACAGTATTCAAGGTCATACTATTTTCCTTGCTTATTTATGGAGGCTTTTTATGATATTAATAAGTCAATATTCACATTACTCTGTATTATATCAGGATATATTTAGGAAAGCATCTAGATTCAATACAGGACAAAAATATCATCCTAATATTAGTCACTGAACATATTGATGCTTCAGAATTAGTCCACAAAACTTTATCCTGCAGCACAGTTCAGGACTTTGTCAGATTGCTGGGCACGTCACTGCTCACAATCCTGAAGCCAGCCCCTGAGGAGAATTTGAAACAAGATGTGTGCAAAACACTGGGTACTCTGTGTGTATCAATACATGAGCTCTCTAGGCTGGATAAGACTTATCTATAAATGCACCATTCCCACAAATAATTTGTTGAATGTGTCCCAACAAGATGCACACTTTCTTTGAAAGATGTGGTGAAAGTGATGTAGTTTGTGCGGGTTTGGGGTTTGTTTATTTGTTTACTTGTTTTCCCAAGTAAAACTAGTATGTTATTTTCTCATATATAACTATTTGATAAGTAGATAAATCTCTCAGAAGTGGTTCTTATACTGTGGCTTACTTGACAGGAGCCAGCAGGGGAGAGGGAAGATCAACATATTGTCTGCTTGAATATATTCTCCAGTTCTTCTGTGGCAACACCACCACCATATTCCAGCCAACAGACTGCTATATAAAAGGTACATTTCCTTCTTATGCAATGCAACGCTGGATCAGTATTTAGCAATAGTGCTCTGAGAATGGTCTATTGGATTGTCCATCTCAGAAGATCCAAAGTATGAAACTTAACATGTGAATTTTGTGCTGTCTTATAATCTTTCCTGAGTCATGGCCATAATATTTTCATATTCTCAGGAAGACTCCCTTTGATTGTATGACCTTTGGTTGAAAATCATTTTTCTTTTCATAAATACTAGTTTTCAGATCAAGCAAGATGCTTAAATGAGTTTAGTCTTGATATAACAGAAAACTGTTTGTGACAGTTTTGTTCTCAGCATAATGAGGACATATTAACTTTAATTGAAGTCATCACTAAGATGTATTGAGCTAAAATGCTGATGCAGAGCTACAGCGGTTAAAAAGTCATAGTGGTGACACAAAATTTCTGGTTTTAAGATAACTTGTCATGCAAGCAGTTATAACAGAATCCATTTAAAAACGCAAGTATAACCTTCTAAATTATTCAATTACATTAACCCTGAATTACCCCTTTTTGTCCATGATAACAAAAATAATATCAAGGAGTCATTTTAAAGGTGCAACCAGGTTTAATTAATCAAGGAAATTTATAGTAAATAAAAACATTCATATGACCGTTTTCAGCCAATGGATCAAATATTTATATTGTATTGTAAATCTGTCTATTCCTGAGAAATTCTGTGTGTTTGACTATTTTAATTCTTTTCCATCAAAGTTTCCTACTTCCTTTTCCTGATTATTTAAAGATTTAAATACATGGCCCTACTTGTGTTATATTGGATACCTACAAATTAACAGTTTCAAAATTAGTGTTCTCTTGGTCACCTGGCTTTAATGTAAACAATCAGATCATTAGCAATAAGAGTTCAGCATAACCGTACTCTAACACACAGCAAAGGGTGTCAGTGCTAAGGTTACACTGAAGTCCTTAACCACTATGGCATCAATTTCCATATTTATTTGACCTGAATAGTGTAATTGTTTTTAATAACACTGCAATGTGAGCCAAGATCGTACTATTATCTTAGAGAGGCCTCCCATATAAATGAAGAGTCCTCTTGATCTTTGTTCTTAAATTTTAAATATTCAGGAAGGTTACAGACATGTAATTTTTTTATTTCTCACTTCTAAATTTTACTTTTATTTAATCTCTGGGGGAAAAAAAAAAAGGAAGAAAAAAGGAATAATAAAAAGAAAGTTTTCCTTTATTTTGTTTTTTTAATGTAATATTTAAACAAAAATGTATCCAATTTATTTCCCAGCTCTTTTCCTCTCTGAGAAATGCAGCATCTCATTTGGGGGGTTATTGCTGCCATGCAGGCAGCACTCATTTCAGAGAATGTGACATTACTTGTTTAGAATTTATACATGTTTTCTTTCGTGTCAGATAACATTAAATGATCATTTGAATTTCAGTCCTTTGACATTAGTAATAGTTACAGTTCACGGCAGATGACTCCTCAGATGTCAGAAGCTTGGACCAATGGAGAGAAACCTTTTTATTTTATATGTATATAACAACTGATAATCAAGACAATTCAGAAATTCCTATTACAGTGGAAATAGTCTTTATTGATTTAATGTATGTATAAAGAGACACTCAGAAGTTTGGTTGTACACTCATTCATTTTAAAAGACAGACATTTTCATGACATGTAAGTCAGTGTCTGGTTTTCTTTACTTAGGAACCTCATTAATGGCCACCCTTAAAAGTCCTTCTTGTCTTGCTCTTTCACTGGTTCTTGGTCACATCTTCAGTACATTTTCAAAGACAGGGACCTTCACATTGAATGCCTCGTTTTTATCAGGTTAATTTGCCGCTGTGGACCTTCTCACCCGTTCTCCAGTAGGAGCTGATGCAAAGCTGGTAGTTAGACCTCTGAGAGTTACCTAACAGGTGGTAGAAGTGAAAAGATCATAAGAGAATGATGATGAATGAAATGTAGATATCTGATCAAATTTCCATCTAGTGTTTGGGAAGTAGTGTAGAGGTACTGGTCAAGTGTCCTTTTTCCCCTTTTGTTTTTCTCTTCCTTTTCTTTTTCCTTTCATTCACCTACCTGAAATGAGAATTACTTTATGATACAGATCTTGTTTGCTACAGTCTTGTTTGACTACTTTATTTCTAGGTTAATGAATCTCAATGCTTTTTTAGAAAATGTAACTGTTTAAATTCAGAAAACTTGGTTATTAGCTGTTGTAATTTATTAAGGGGATTATACTTTTGATCTTTCAGCTGCACTGATGTCTTCGTTTCCACAGAGCTTTTAAAAGCTAATTGTTTTTGACCCAGTTTCACAGAAGTGTAGATTTTTTAATCCACATCAATGAATTAAAGAACCTGTCACCTTTAAACAGAAACTAAGTTCCTTGACCCTTTTGAAATCTCTTCCTCAATAATTTAACGTGATTTTAAAAGAAAATTGCTCCTTCACAAGATACAGAATTAAAATTATCTCCATTTTTGGTATATTGCTTTTGTCATGTAATCTCCTCTTCAGACACACCTTTTCTTATTCATTAGCTTCCTCAATTTGGACATCTTAAAGATGTCTTGCAACACCCATATATTTTTCAATAGTAGTAAAAAAAAAAAAAAAATCAAAAGCAGCATGGCCAGCAGATCAAGGGAGGTGATCCTGCCCCTCTACTCTGTCCTCATGAGACCCTATCTGGAGTAATGCATCCAGCTCTGTGGGTCCCAACGCAAGGACACAGACCTATTGGAGTGAGTTCAGAGAAGGGTCAGAAAGATGACTGGGGCCTAGAACACCTGTTCTACAAAGACAGGCTGAGAGAGTTGGGGTTATTCAGCCTGGAGGAGGAAAGACTCCAGGAAACCTTACAGCAGCCTCCAAGTACCTAAAGCAGGCTTACAAGAGAGATGGAGAGGAACTTTTTACAATGGCATGTAGAGACAATAGGAAATGATTTTAAACTGAGAGTAGGTTTATATAACATATTAGGAATTAATTCTTTACTGTGAGGGTAATGAGGCACTGGAACAGGTTGCCTGAAGAAGTTGTGGATGCCCCATTCATAGAAGTGTTCAAAGTCAGGTTGAATGAGGCATTAGGAAACCTGGTCTAGTTGAAGGTGTTCCTGTTCGTGGCAGGGGATTGATATGGGGTGATTTTTAAGGTCTGTTCCCAGCCTAACTGTTCTGTAATTATATGATCATTATTGACTGATATAAATATTTTTGTTATGTCTGTTTCATGTATTTATTGTTTAATTGAATTTTCTTTTAAAAATTATTTTCAGAATTTAGAGAACTGAGCAAACCGTGTCAGCCACAGTGTGTACATGGTAATTAATTCAATTGTGGCACTGATTACTTGTAACATTTTATTAAAAACAGTTAAAAATGAGTAGTTTAACATGTGTCTTGGACTTCAGGTTGCTCAGACGTAAAATTGAAAGTGAGCAGTCATCTATCAATAACAGCAAAAGTTTTTGTAGAATACTAAAAGAAGGTAATTATTGGCTTTCTCAAAGAGTATTCATAATATCAGAATATTTAAGTATTTTAAGGTATGTCTCAAATATGGAGTTGCTCTAATTCCACATTTCTCCAAGAATCATCTTCAAATTTGTATTTGTCATGGTTTTGCCCACCATCCAGCCCCTGGGGCTGAGGATGGTTTTGTTCAGGTGGATTTCCAGAGAAAAAGCCAATCAAAAGTTCCAGTAATGCCTTTGCTAATTACATATTTAAGAAAAGGGAAGAGAAGCTTCTAGCGCAGTTAAAATTAGAAGCAGTAGCCATGTAGGAGTGGCGGCAGGCCCCAGGTGGGTGCCAGGCCCCCTCCTCCCCTGACCCTGGGCAAGGGGCAGGTGTGGCATTGGAGCCCCCCTTCTCTCCTGTAGGAGAATAGAGAAAAAAACTGTAGAGAAGGACTGGCTGCTTGGACGAGAAACGCTGCAGAAGAAATTCCAGCAGAGAGATAAGGGACGTCCAAGGTCAAAGCTAGCAGCCAGAGGACAGAGAAGTTCAAAGCGGGGGGCTGTTTCTCCCCCCTTTCGCTGTCTCCTGCCACCTGTGGAAGATTATTGGGATGAGGAGACCCCCATGCGGCTCATAAAGGAGATTGTGGATGCCGAGGAAGCTGAGACTTCATGAGAAGGCCTGAAATAAAACAGAGTCCTGCTGGAGGCTTGTAGGCCGTGGAAAGACTTACGCCGGAGCAGAACGGCTCAGGTGAGATGTTGGAATCCAAGCGAGAGATCCATGCTGCTGATGGGACATTAGTGACCCTAGAAGAACCTATGCTGAAGCAAGAATGCCTCGAGTAGGGTGTTGGGATCCGAGTGAGGGATCCATGTTAGACCCATGTTGTAGAGGTCTATCAAGGACTGTTCTCCCATGGGGAGGGACCTCATAGGAAACAGGGGTGGACTCAAAAGCCATTATCCCCTGTGACTCTGTGGTGAAGATCCATGGTAGGCAAATGTCCCCTTGCAGATCATGGAAGAGAAGACCTTCAGGGCCTGGGTAACACCCCAGCCTCTGGTCTTAGCCCAGGAGTGGGGTAGGCCCAGCCTTGCCTGAGGCAGGCACAGAAGAAAGAGAGAGAGAAAGAGTTCCAGCTGCTATGAGTCAGAGTTCTTGTCCTGAGATAACAAAAGAAGAGCTTTAGAGTGCTGCAGAGTTATTGAAAAAACCTGGAGCTCCGAGAATGGAGAAAGAGACTGCTTCTCCTCCTGGACTGATAAAAAGGGGGGAGAGGTATTTCTGTAAATACATAATGCTTTTACATAATTAGAATTGTTGTAGATGTGGTTCTTTAGTTTTTTAGCTTTCTAGTAATAAATGTTAATGTTATTCTCCCAGATCAGGTCTCTTTTGTCTGCATAAACCTTTTCTCAATTTATAGTAATTGTGTGGGGGTGAGAAAAATTGACCCAGAGCAAAACCATGACAGTGTTTGAAGATTGTATGAAAAACTTTTTTCAGAGTGTATGTTTGAATTATATTGTATCATGGTAGAGATAATCTCAAAGTACTCTGTACAACAATCTAAAATAGAATGCTCAACCAATCTTTATACTGCTAGGCCTAGAATTTATTGACAGTAGAATAAGTTTTTGAATTAACAGTTTAATTAGCACAATTAAATATTGCAATACACAAGCCGAATCATCTAGCTCAAGAAGCAAGGCTCACAAGGAGAAATGCTTACAGAACATCTTGGACAATCAGGAACTGAGAAAGTTAGGTCAGTGTTGTGCTTGTAGTTTCTTTGTTTTCAAATTACAATGGTTAAAAGTAGTTGTATAGATGTCTCCTTTGTACAAAAGAGTGCTCAGAAATGCCCATTTCTTTTTAATAACTGGGCAGTCTCAACAGTACAATGGGAAAGAAATTATAATTTATGAAATAGAGATAAACACTTGCCAAATACTACAATGCCATTGTACTGTATGTACCTTTATATTTCATTTTTTAAACAGATTTTTCAGAATAATTTTGCCTATAAGGGTCCTTGGATGTCATCTGGTTCCAATACTCTGATTGAGTCTTAGTTAATGTCAATGTTAGTCATTAAATTTGGGGGATATTTAAATATCCAACTAAATTTTTTTTGAGGCACCTGTGTCCTTGCTTTTCATCCTTTCATTGTGCACCTCAGGAAAGAATTTAGCTTGACCTTCTCTATATGCTCCCATTACATTGCTGATAGGAGCAGTGAAATGGCTTCTTTACCTTCTCCAAAGTGAATAAACCCAGCTGTCAGCCACTCCTTCTACAACCTTTGTTTCTGCTCCTAATTATCTTGGTGGCCCTCCACTGGTTTTTCTGTCTTCTGCTGAACTTGCTGCAGTTAGTCAATGTCCTCTTAGTACTAGTGAAACAAGACCTAGAAAGATTAATACAAACCAAACCAAACCTGTAAAAATTTGCTTAGTATGCATTCATGAGGCATAGAAAAATACAATTATTCTCCCTGAAATAACCTATGGTGATCTAATTTGTCAAAGAGTAAACTAACAGATGGGTAAGCACTTCACTGGCTGATATTGCTGGATGGATTCCTTTACACTTAGTTGCAAATCTCTAGGGCCAGTTTTGAATGCAACATAAACTGGAGGACACCATCAAAGTATTTAACGGAATCCAAATAAAGAATTCCTACTGTTGAAGTTTTACAGTTGTTACATTGGAATGGCTAAACTAGACAATATCTATACATGTGTAATCAGCAAAAATATTCTGCAGATAACCTCAAATATTGTGTACAGTTTTGGTCACTGCAATACAGGAAATATATAATCTGTTAGTGTCCAAAGGAGGACAACAAGATAGGTGAAGGGCCTTGAGGGGAAGCCGTATGAGCAGCGGCTGAGAGCACTTGGTTTATTCAGCCTGGAGAGAAGTAGACTGAGGGGAGACCTCATTGCAATCTACAACCTTTTCGTGAGGGGAAGTGGAGGGGCAGGTACTGAACTCTTCTCTGTGGTCACCGGTGACAAGACCAAGGGAATGGTCTGAAGTTGTGTCAGGGGAGGTTTAGGTTGGATATTAGGAAAACTTTCTTCACTCAGAGGGCGGTTGGTTGCTGGAACAGGCTTCCCAGGGAAGTGGTCACAGCACCAAGCCTGACAGTTCAAGAAACATACTCTCAGGCACATGGTGTGACTCTTGGGGATGGTCCTGTGCAAAGTTAAGAGCTGGACTTGATGATCCTTGTGGATCCCTTCCAACTCAGCATAATCTGTGATTCTGTGATTCTATGATTTGTGTACCTTTATATTGTCTCCAAATCAGTATTCTAAAAATATTTTGTCTCCAATTAATATCAAATATCCACCAAAGAATGTAAAAAGCTGAAAGGTATGTTTTCCATCTCAATTTGGTTGTACTTTTCCATTGCATATTCAGGTTTAGAGTAGACTGTGTGAGAAGCTTTAAAAGGCCTCCCAGAATATATTAGTCAAAAATTTTATTCACCTGAAGCTTTTTTGAGCTTCTTGAATCAGCAATATTAAATTACATTTTTCACAAAAAGAAGATAATTGGCTTTTTATTTTTAATACCTTTGCTTTTTTAACCCTGGCTACAGATGCTATGAAAGCAAACATTAAAGAAAGTTTTGGCTTTTGCTAATTCCTTATACAGAAAAAAAAAAAAAAAAATGATAGTTTAAGTAACTTATTTGAAATGACATTCTTAATACAGAAGTTTTCCTAATACTGGGCCATGGTGATCTTTCCTTCTTTCCTAAATTCAAACAGCTCTCATTCACCTCAACTTCAAGGCAAACACTGAAATAAGTAATCCTCCTGCATTATTCTAATGGTTTTCATAGTAGAACTGGCTTCTAGTGTGTTTTGCTGTAGCAAATGACAAACTAAACTGTCCACTTACAGACTTTTTTTAGAATCCCTGTAAAAACACTTATATTTCTGAAGAAAAAAAATGCCTTTTTATTGAAACAAACTGCATGGGATTTTTGTGTTTTCTCATTGCCTGTGTAGCAAAACATATCAAAACTTTCACATTGTCAAATAATTGCACACAAATGTATGTAATAAAAATGATTATTTATGTACCATATTGATGAGAGAATAATATTGTAAATCATAACTATCTTCCTCATATGAAAGACAAGCTTGAAGCTTGATTAAAAAAAAAATCCCTATTTAAAACACTGTAGTGATTTTTACAGGGGAAACAAAAGGAAAAATCAAATCAAATCACATCTAATGCAACCCTTAATACTGTGAGTAACGTGTCCATACTCTGTATTTATCAAATAAATAACACAAACAATACAAAAGAAAATAAATTCTGAGGGTCTCATATTAATTAAAATTCTACTTGGAAATATGAAAAAGTCCATTTGGTTGTTCTTAGCTGAAGCATCTTTGAGAGTAATATTTAGCAGGCTTCCAGATATCCATGGTCAAGAGATCTGGAGAATTAGAAATAATTACATTTAGCTGACTGGATACTATATTTAAGCAAATGGGTGTTTGCAGAATGTGTGATGATGATTTGATAGTTTTCATAGTAATTATATAGTATCACTGTGTCTCTATCATATCTTTTAGCTTCATGTTATATCATGCCCTATCCATGTACTTGCTGTGACAAGGCCAACCTCTATGCGACAAAATTTAACCCAGAGCCAAGACTGGAATAAAAGTGAGTCTTGGCTCCTTTCTCCTACAGAGTAACCTCTATGGACATTACTGGTATATCTTATACCTAGGAACAGATAGAAGCTCTCTTCACATCTGGCCCAGTTTTAACAGATTTATTCAATGTCAGAATAAAATCCAAAATTTAATTATTTATCAGATTCTTGGACATCTAGAGAGACATCATGATTATGCACACGACCCTTCACCACTACAAGCTATTTCAGGATTGAACAAAGCAAAAAGCGCTATTCCAAAGCTATTTGAAATAACACAATTTTTCCAATATTTCTGTCACTGATAACTGTTCACCAAATGCATTTGCTTACCAAATGTTTAAAGTGAGATTTTATTTTTCATCTTCTCTGGGATTTTTGTTTGCACATCTGGGGTCCTCAGCTCCTGTGGTGTCTTTAATTTTCATTCAAAGGGTCAGCAGTTCACACCTAGAGCTGGGTGCTGGCACTGCAGCTGCACACCCAGCTACCTGCACTGAATGTATTCCTCAATGTCTCCTCCTTCCCCTGGCACCAAGGTCAGGCTGACAGGCCTGTAGTTCCCTGGATCCTCCTGCCAGCCCTTCTTGTATATGGATGTCACACTGGCTAGCTTCCAGACAGCTGGATGTCAATTTTTGTGGCAGCAGTCAGATTGAGTTCTAGCTGTACTTTGTCTCTTCTAATTTTCTGTCTGCATAATCTTACAACGTCTTTGCGGTCATCCTGAAATGCCTGCCCCTTCTTCCATAGTTGATACACTGTCGTTTTAGGTCTGAGTTCCAGCCACATCTCTTTGTTCAGCCAGGCCAGTCTTCTTCCCTTCTGGCTTATTTTTAGGTGCATAGGGATTACCTGCCCCTGTAAAAAATATTTCCTCCTTAAAACACACCCAGCCTCCCTACTCTCCTTTGTTCTTCTAGACTGCCTCCCAAGGGATTTTCTCAATCAGTTTCCTAAAACAGACCAAAGTCTGCCCTGTGGAAGTCCAAGCTGCCCCTGCTGCTAACTGTTCCAAGAATCAAAACCTGTCATTACATGATCACTGTGCCCAAGGCAGCTTCCAACCATTATATCGCTCATCACCCTTCTCTGCTCACAAGCAGTAGTCCGGTGGGGAACTTTCCTTAGCTGACTCCTTCACCAGCTCTGTCAGGAAGTTACCTTCCACACACTTCAGGAATCTCCTAGACTTTTTCCTCTCTCCTATGTTGTGGGTTTTGTTACAGAAACTACTCTTTTCCTCTTTTCCTGTTATTTAGGTGAGAGAGCAAGGCACAGTTATTTGCTCTCATTTCTCTTAGAAAGTGAATTTTAAGGCTGGGCACTAAAACTTTTTGCCAGTCAGTTCTATGACTTGTTCCATTAAAAAAAAAATATTATTTATTCCTCTTGCACTTTCAAATCCCAAAAGCTTTGTGCAGGTAATTACATTCTATGTGCAGCTGAGAGCATGACAATAAGCAATCAGTCAACTCCATTACTGTGAGGGTGATACTGTGAGGGCTATGCCCAATATCATTTGCTTCTCTGTAATACAGGCGCAAAACACTCTGAGTTCCAGTGTTTTCCTGTTATTACATTTTAAATCATATAGCTAACGATAGCTTTAAGTCACTTGGAAGCACATGTACTATGAATACAAATACCAGGAGACTAATAATTTTGTTTTAAAAAAGCAAGAGTTTGATTTGCAATTGGAGAAGCAGGCAAGGAACTACCTTGCTCCTTTCATCACTAGTAGTAATAATAATGAAACTGCTACTAATAATAATTATTATGTTATGATTGCTATAATTATTCTATTTTAAAATGTTATTTTAAAATATTTATGCCTGTGGTCAGAATATTATTTTCCTCTGTTAATGCCTATCATCAAACCCAGAAGAAAGAACAAGAAAGTAGCTTTTAAAAGTTTTTCTCTTTTTTTTTTCTTTTTTTAGTATAATAATAAAGATCCTCCTAATTTTTAATGGATTTAAACAAAGAAACCCACAAAACTTACTTAGAAAATAATCTTCGACACAATGTCAGAACTTTAAAAAATTATTCTTTGTAATGACCTGAAAAGAATAGCAGTAGAAAATACAGTGTCTGAGACCTCACATTTGTGGAGTGCTGCAATTCTCTGTTGACACAAAGCTCGTATAAAAGTACTTTTGTGTAACTTTATATACTTTTATTTTATATAAGACTGTGGGATTTTTTCCCCAAAAAAGGGGAATACTGAAATGGCAAAAAAACCCCAGAATTGTTCCTGCTATTTTTCTCAGAAAAGGAATGAGCTTGCTGTCCTTGTGTTTTCAAAATTAGAGATAAAAGACACTCTAAATGGAACATGTATGAAACTTTACACATATTCATGCTGTATTATTCTGATAGTCCTTTCTTTGTTATGTTAAGGACAATATCTCACTCATGGACTGGTTTGATGTACATATATACATCTAATAATAAGTAAAGTCAGTCAGGAACTCTTTTAACTTACTGCAAAACATTTTGCTTAGCAGGATCAAGATTAACTTAAAAATATTCTGCTCAAATATTCATGAGATATCTGCAACTTCAAGGAAAAAAAAAGAAAAGAAACGTAACTTAAAAAACAGTCTTCAAAGCTAAATTTGGAATAGAAATTTAAAGTGCAGTCTCCATTATGCCCTGACCATAATGTCATTTTTTTTTCTATTTATATCCTAATCTTGCAGTCTGATAAACAACTCAGTAGTCAGTTTTCTTCTATTCTCTTGAATATCAGAATTGCAAAACTAAGTTATCTCCCTTGTAATGATTATCTAGTCCAGCGTATAGTTTAATAATTTGGTACAACCTGTAAAAGTTCCAGCATTGAAAGCTGGGTGCTCATAAAACATGATTGCTGGTTACTCACTTGGTCTGTCATAAATAAAAGTTCAATTTCTATTGCATTAGGATTTTTTTAAAAGAGCTCTCTAAATTTATAATACATTATCTTATCAGAAGAATATGGCTTTGTACTGGGAGAAACACTTCTTTAACACATTTTTCACTGGAAAAAACAAAAACCAAAACCCAAAATATTCTTTTTTCTCCTCTACATGTGTATGCATAGTCTGGATTCTGAATGCACATTTTGATCAAGATATTATCTTCCTTTCTATCCCTAGAGCAATACATATTTTAGTTCCTTGGTCAAAATTCATACTGTGCTGTTATATCCCTTTTCCTTTATACATATATATGTGCATGTACTTCAGAGGGGGGTTCTTCAGTGCATGATACCTCTGCATCTTCCACGTCTCATAAAACCTGGTGAAAAGGAAAATTTTCTGAAAGTCACATCCTATAGAAATATTACTCTAGCTGAATAACAACATCGATATGATTACAGCTGTTTATAGGGAAGAAAATATTGCTCCTGTTTGCAAGATCAAAAATGTTTTTCATCACTTGAAAATACTACTCCTATGGAGAGATGCTATCTTAAATATGCATTGTCTGTTTTTAAGAAAAATACAGCCACCTTAAGGAATAGGAAGGAATTAGTGCCTAACCTTTATTGAAGTGATCATAAATTTGCGTCCTGAACACAGAAACCTAGATGCTCCTCTATGTTGACAACGACACAGAAACAAACATTAAGAGACAAAAGGAAAAAAATCTTCTGCTACCAGTTTCTCTCTCCTCACTTTTAAGAAAGAAAATTGCTTAACAAAATGGTTATTCTAGTGATATTTATACTATACACTAAATGTCAAAGGACACAAAAGGATATAAGGTTAAATGCCTCCGTAGGTACCCACCTGCAAACGTCGGGTTCTTGAGGCTTGTTTAGTACTCAGAACTGTTGAAGCTCATCTTTTGCTTTCTGTTAGTTTCTATCTGGAAGAATTTGAGGAGCAAATGTCTTAAGGAAATCTCCAGTTCTGTGTAATCACTGTGTGATCAGTGATATAGTGCTGCATATATACAATATTTATCTAAAAAATTTTACTTCTTTTATCAACTGAAGCAGAAATAATTATACATGCCTCATTTTAAACCATGACCCAGTATCCACTGGACTGGTTGTACATAAATAAAAGGCAATTACTATTAGATATAATTGTTGTTCGGATAAATATCCTGAGTATTTCAATCAGCTCCTAATTTTTTAATTTCAGGAAAAAAAAAAAGTTCAATATTTTATTTAATTAAAACTGGACTGAAACTAAAACTGAGAAAAATTTAATCAAGGTCTGAACTGTCCCTACCACCACTTTATTCATATGAAATAATTTTTTTAAAAAAACACCAGGAGCATCAGAGAGAAAGGAAAGTGTATTTCATATGAGAAGTAAGAATGCCCCAGATGCTGTAATCAAGCAAATATGAGTCATGGTAAGTCCAGTCAGAACAATATAAGAATCAAGGAGAAAGGTAAAGGCCAAGGTAGAAAGAAACTGAATCATTGCAATCCCACTAAAATTTTTCTACTACTCAATAAAAATCTGTCAGTAAGAGAGATCACAGATGTAGCACCACAGAGAAAATTCTAATGTTCCCTTGTGTACAAGCCCGGCCAGATTAGCTGTGAGTACACATTGTTAAACTAGCAATTTGTGCAGTTAGGACATTCTGCCATGGCTATCTTTTGTGACATTACAAAGTTTGATTAGAGAGATTCATCGTCACACTCTTCTGGTACAAGCTACACTTTTCTTAACCCATCTTGACTTCTTTTCTTTCGTTCTTCTGTATTTTAAATTTAGATCTCAAATTTATACTGATGATTGTAGGAAAAAGTAAAAGAAAATAATGTAGATGTGACAATTATACCTGTCCAAAATGCTGTTGTGTATAACAACAGTCTTCGTTATAAGCCTGTCTTTCCCAACCCTCACAAATCAGTTTGCTGATGACATGTTTGGCTCAAAATGTCTCAGTGGAACTGGAAAGAGTTTTTATGTTTTCTAAGCATAGTCTCCTTTTGTGATCTGTCTTTTCATTGATTCCCAATTGTTCAGTTTTTTTCTTCTCTTTTTTATCTCTTAAATCAGTTTTACCTGGTTCACTTGCCCGTCAGTAATCATCACTGTTTGACCACTACACTTTGCTCTTACAGACTGTAACTTCCTGTTATTATCCTATGTCAGCACTTTTCCCTACCACATTTCACTCTGGAGTACAAAAATCAATATAATGCAAAATAACTAGTTGTTATTACTATAAATAAAAACTACACCAAAACAAAAAAAAAAAAATTTGGGCAATGCTACATACTACCAGGTAACTCATATCATAGATGAACAACCTTGAAATAAGTTCAGGCCAAAACAAGCCCAGACAAGTCCCAAGATCTTTCACTGTCAGGTCAGACTCTGTCCTTTTTATTACAATAGTATCAGTATCAAAACTGTCAGGAGCCTGAAACCACCCTAGAGAAGCTAAATAAGTACCTGGGTCATTTTCCTACACACTGTTCATTGCTGAGGTGGTTTTAATCTGGCTAAAATTTGGGAAAGATTACATGGGTTGCAGCCACAACATTAACCGTAGTTTTAAATATCTATTTTAAGGGCTTGATTCAGAGACCAGGAGAGGCTGGTTTATGAAGAAATTGAAAGGATTACTGTATGAAATGGAAGTTGTGTTGGAGAGTTAAATTTAGGAATGTAATACTTCCAAGGTGTACATAGTTTTTCCTTGGTTGAGGGCTGAGGAAATGTGGTACAAGTATATCTGTGAAAATTGTAGTGTTTTAAGGAGAAAGACTAGGACTGTGACATAAAATACTGAGGAAGATCATAAGGAAAGACTGTTCCTGATCTATTTGATTTTTTAAATAAAGGTCTGAATGTTCTATTTGGATTAATATTTTACTAACACAAAAAAGATTTAGTATTTATTGATGTTAGATGGAGCTTTCCTAGAGATATATGAAAAGTTACACTCTGATAGAGATACCGTTATAGGAATAGTTTTTCTTTTAAAATAAAACCTTTTTTAGTTGCTATATTTTATTTACTTATTTATTATTTTGTTACTAGCTTCTATACAATAATTTTAGCACAATGCTCTTTATGTTAGAAAATTTAACCTTCATGTTTTATAATCTCAAAATTTTCAGTTAAAATACTTATTTCCAGTGCCTGGGACTTCAAATATCATTTTTCATGTAGAAATATTTCTAGTTTTCACAATTGCAAAGAAGGTCACAGGAATATAACTTTACTCCAAGACTGAAAGCAGAAAATATTAATTATAAAGAATCTTTTAAAATTGTTTTGGTTATTTTCAAGATAGCTGAGAGCACTGAAAGCGAAACATCAGTTCTTGCTTCCTAGTTCTCATGACTACCGTTAGTATTTGGTTTTGGTGGACTTTTGCAACAGTAAATTTAGTTGATTAAATTTCTGAGCCAAATAAATTTCTTTGCATGCGTTCATATAGGTATCAGTAAGTGTCTTATTCACCTCTAAAGTCAACGTGTTTGCATTGATTGTTTAAGTTTATCTATCAGTTAACTCTGTTTGCCACATTTTTTAACTCTTTAAAATTATATTGTTGAAAAACAAGTGGCCTTGGACTGTGATTTTATTCTTCTTTATGGTTTTTTTTTTTTTCTGTAAAAGAATGGGTAAAAATGAACATAGCTCAAAAGACTCATCCCTGGAGAACAAGAAATTGCATTTCTTTGCAAAGGAGATAAAACTCCACAGTTGTTTAAGATAGCAAATTTGAGAAAAAAAAGGGTTTTTTAAGAGCTGTATCACGAAGATAAGGTGCAATGATGCATTCAACTTTTATGTTAAGAACTAATGTGATCAATAACATTGCTTGTATAAAATATCACTCCTACAACCTATGAGAAAGCTATGTAAAAGTGACTATACAATCAATCCTTAAAATTATGCATGTACATAACCTAGCAAAGGCAAGTATATTACACACTGTTAAATCTCCAAATGTCTTAATTTTTCCTAAGTGAAATTGCAAAAACAGCTCGACTCTTTTACAACCTAAATTAATCCAAGAGAAAACCAAACTAACTAACTAACTAAAAAGCAAGCAAACAAATGAGAAACTCCCCGAAAACAGCTACAAGAAAGAAAAAAAAAACAAACATAACAACACAACTAAGAAGCACACTGCAGCAGCAAAGGCATAGGGAAATTATCACGATCTTGGCCAAGTACATTTAATACATACTTAGATGAAAAATTAAAAATGCCTTATATCTTAATGGGAGACAGTGCTTGGATGGATCAAACATGCATTAGAGCAATACAGTCACCAGTGGCTGTCAGTTCAGTAAAATGACTCAGCTGCAGGATGCCTTCTGTGCATCATAAAGCTTCCTCAAAGTGACAAACGTTCTGCCACTTGCTGCAGATGCATGGCTATTGTGCACAGCAAGGACTGAATATATCATTACAACCCTGTGTATTCCTAATTTGTATTGTCACGTGAGAGCTAAAGCCTGGAATGAGGCCCTGAAGGCACAAGAACTAATGAACTCTGCCTGGCTTTGGAAGAGTAATCCATCACCAACATACGGTGGCCCTTTTCTTTAGACTGTTTTCATGAAAATTTTCTACTCTCTCATGCCAAGTGACATTTTCTTAACTGTGTAAGACAGAATGTTCTCCTAAGATTAACCTCCCCATAGCAAAATACATTACAGTTAGAATATTCTAAGTTCATTTGAAGTATTTCTCATTAAGACATGGGAGGAGAGGAAGAAAAAAATAGTAACAAAAAGAAATTTATTAGTCCTGTTTAGCTATGGACTTAAAAAGTAAATATAAAACAAGTGAATAGTGTTATAATAGTTAACACTTATCTCAAAATAGATAGACATATGCACGGATTTGAGTAGCAGGCCAGTTTCATTAACATTATTACTAATGTTAATACCAACATCACTTGACTGATATTATGATAATCCATTAAACTTTATCTATACTTTTCCCCTCAAATTGATCATATATGGCACAAAAAGCTTTATTATTACCAGCTTTCTGCATAAGAACCTTTGTCACAATACAGCAAAATCTGAACATCTTGAGAATCTAGTAAGGTTTTTCAAGAAAAATTAGCTGCCCAGACTTTGTTTTTTATCTAATGCAGGTAAATATCTTCATATTTTTAGTAGGAGTTGAATAACAGGTTTGCTTGTTTAGTTTTGTGGGTTTTGGTTTTTTTGTTTGTTTTTGTTTTGAAATTTTATGTTTGTTTTTTAATGTTTGTGGGGTTTTTTCAGAATAATATTTGATTTTCTTTAACTATAATTATGATAATCCTAATAAGACCAACTTTATGGATATACCATGAGGAAGATTCCAAGTTATCTACTTTCATTACACATTGCCTGATGCATACTTCCCCGTCCTTTACCATATAAGATAGTTATCAAGGCCCTACAGCTCACAGAGTTTATTAGCAAACTACACAGTTGGTATGGAAATTGGTGTGTGTTTTGTCCCACATCATCGTCATCATCATCATCATCATCATCATCATCATCATCATCATCATCATCATTATCATCATCATCATCATCATCATCAATCATCAATAAAGAGAGAAGAAAGAAAAAAAGCGGAGATGAAAGAAAAAGGATCATCAATCCTGGGTCTAGCATCAATCCAGCTGACAGGGTGTCCACAGTCCTGGGGTTGGCCCACGCAGGCTCTGAGGTAGTATCCTCTGCACTTGTGTTGGGTGTTGTGCCGTCATCATGGGCCTGAACAGGAAAACTGATTTCAGAAAAGTGTCATACCTTTGTACAGCCTCCCTTTCAAAGCACTTCATGTCCTAATTTGCCCACTTGAACAGTCATTGCTGTTTAAGGCAAAGAACGCTTTAACTCCTTACTGCCCAGGCTTCTACAGGGTGGGTAAAAAGATATAAACTTAGTAGAATTATATTTGTAGGAAACTAGTTAGTACACATACAAGAAATAAAATTATTTGTCTAAGGTAATAAATTAACTGAGTAAATGTTTTTTTCTAAACTTTTCCGGAATCACCATGTGAAAAGTCAGAAAAATGAGAATTTCACTTTAATCTGTGTTGGTGAAGACAAATTGGTAAACTCATTATGGCCTGTTAGCTTAAAATTTATGTTAAGACGAAGATTAAAATAATAATAATCTACATCAAGAATACTTATTAAATTCAGAGAATTACTTATTTCAAGGACTTTCTTTGGCCTAGACTAAGGTCAGACTAGACCATAACTGTGCTCTCTTCAGCCTTAAACTTACAGAATAGTACCAAAGAAAGTTTATTCAAATTTTGCGATTGAACGTTGTGCTAGATAATCTCATCTAAGCTCTCTTTCCCATAAAATGGGACCAGATGATTTACTGAGTTCCCTTACAAACTTGGCTATTTTGTGTTTCTATGATTCTATTTATTTAGTACATCTAGTCTAAGATGGAATGCTAAAACATGTCGTCAGGACAAATAGTCTTTAAAATCTGAGTTTGCTTTAAGGAGTCAAGTCTAAGTGTCACCTAGTACCCATCTTGAGACAAGACAACCTCTTTTCTTGATAGGAATAGCCTATTTAAACAGAGAAAGGGGCAGATAATGGTATTCATCTCTAGTTATAGTTCAGCAGAAATATTTAGACAAAAAAATCTCACCCAGGAATGAAACCCACTGAAGCAAAGTCCTAGGACTGTTGAATTACAGCTGCTACTGCTTTATGGTGTTTACGTGACCTTTAGAATTGCAGAAGTTTGTGTTTTTTAACCTGAGGACCAGTGGCTCAGTAGCCAAAAATTTACCCCAACTACATTAATAATCTTCCACATGCACATGACCTTCAAAATCCAGGCTGAATGCACACTTACAATGCTGTTCTGGAATCTAGTTTACACAATGTACAGATTTCCATAGAACTTTATTCCAATCAACTGAAAAAAAAAACCTAAACAATTTTGTTTATACTGCTATCACTTATAAATTTAGGTATTTTTAATTAATCACTGTGGTTTTCTTCTCTTCTCTGACTATTTTGACTCTCTAAACTTGATATCAACCTGTAAGGTAACTTAAGCATTGCCTCTCCTGAACACACTGTTTTATTAGATTTGTACAAGTTTTTTTCATGACATACTTCTAGAGTCTTATAATTTTCTCCAAATATATTTGTACATTTACAGACCAGTTCCCCACAATTACTTATTCATTTCAATCATGTCTAAGCAGGATAAATAAGCTAGGTGGTGTTCTCAGTTCTGC
>NW_020955646.1:460668-469694 GCF_003031625.1 Empidonax traillii
TAAACTTGATATCAACCTGTAAGGTAACTTAAGCATTGCCTCTCCTGAACACACTGTTTTATTAGATTTGTACAAGTTTTTTTCATGACATACTTCTAGAGTCTTATAATTTTCTCCAAATATATTTGTACATTTACAGACCAGTTCCCCACAATTACTTATTCATTTCAATCATGTCTAAGCAGGATAGATAAACTAGGTGGTGTTCTCAGTTCTGCAGCTGATGATATAGTCAAGTGACTCTGTGAATCCGTAGTTTTGATTTACTCATCTTACTTTTACCTACCTTCAGGAAGGAAACGAGAAGTACGAAGCTGATATCAATTGACAACTTATGTCTGTTTCTATGAATCTTATGATTATTCCTGTGATTGTTCCTTTAGTATATCTAAGAAATATTTAATATAAAAATGGGAGAAGACCATATGTCTGGGTATTCAAGGAAAAAGTGCCAGTTGAACACATGCCCTACTCAAGTCTTGTGCAATCCCAAGCATGTCACAAGAAGTGCTTTGCCTCCTAAATCTTCCAAAGAAAAACTACTGTAGCTCAATAACTGTTTTAATTACTTACAATAAATGTTTATCCCAGTGGAGGTGCTTCTTAGAAATAAAATACAAGTCTGACTAAAGTAGAGGTAAAATACAGGAAATAATAAGGAACATTTATTCATCTTTTAATTTTTAAATATTCATTGCAAATTTATCTTTTTGGGTATGTAAATACTAATTTTTAGTCATGATTTAAGTGTTGTTTTGTATTTATTCCAAGCTGCTGTCCTTCAATTTCTAACATACTGTGACAATTGAAATTCCTAAAATTATTAGCTCATAATTGAAATTGTAAAATGAGCTAGAATCACCTTATTAAAGGAAAAATATTCCTATTATGACAAGTATACTATATGTATAGTATAATTGTATATTATACTATACATCAAAGATGTTTTGATTCATTGTGTAAGACTGATCAAAAAACTTTCTAATGATCAAAGCTTTTATTCATCTTACATCATACTGTGGTGTTCTTGGTCGTATTATGTCAGAGTTTCTTCTGTTTTAGCGTGGTTTGTAGAACATCTGTGAGGCAACTTTTGCAGTGTATTATAAAAGATTAATTTGTTCTCTTGTTGTAGTTAGATTTCAGTAGAGAAACGAATTGAGCTGACCTTCAGATTAATGTCTCAATTTCTATAAATATTTATTTGAGGTCCTCCATAAAGGACCCAACATTCAAGATCAATAATTTGTTTCAAAATAAGATGATATAAACACTAAAAAGAAACACACTTTGCAATATAATCATGATACTTATTAACGTTAACTGGTATTTATTTTTGTTTCAAGGAGTACTAGTATGAGGGCTCTGACAATGAGATGCCTTCTCTTATTGTGACTGTTTTCACATTTTACCTTTTCTCTGTCCTCTTCTATCAATTACATACTTTGATACCACATTCTCGTCAAATTTAATAAATGCGTATCTGAGTTTTATAATGACTGCCTTAACTTTTTGATCATATGCACAGTTTTACAACATTTTTCCCCCTGGGGGAATACCCAAATGTCAAGCAAACTAAATGCAAGCTTTAAATACAATCATCAAAAAGAACAAAGTTAAGACACCTGTCAAAAGTGTGCACCCCAGGTGACAACTGCATAATTGCTAAGAACAAAAATCTATTGACAATGAATTATGAAACATTTATAGGAATAAAAGGAAAATAATTATGGTAAACAATGATAGAAGCTAAATTAATACCTTCTCATTTGACTCTTACTTTCAGAAATATACAAATACGGAATTCTACTAGTTAAACTTGGCTTAATAGACTTGGCTCTTATTAAGTGAAAGAAATACAAGAATATAAACTTTTTTTTTAAATTAAAGACTAAATAGTATAAATTAAATAACATTAGATGCACTAATTGCCTATATGCTACTAGAAATCTATATATTCAAGTATTTTCACTTTTCTATAGCAACATGAAAATGCCATACTTTGCTGTTCAGTCTCAAAACTTTGGATTTCAGAGAATTATACTTGAAAACTCCAATTTTTTTGAAAGAATTGTAAAGCCTAAGCAGATCCAAGAACATCTCTCTGGTGATGGTTGACAGAACCCAAGGGAATGACATGAAGCTGTGTCAGGGATGATTTAATTACACATTAGATATTAGAAGAAGGTGCTTGACCCAGAAGGTGGTTGGGCACAGGAAGAAGCTCCCCAGGGAAGTGGGAAATCACCAAGCTTGACAGAGCTCAAGAAGCCTTTGGACAAGGCTCTAAGTCACATGTTGTGATTCTTGGGGCTGTCCTGTGCAGGGTCAGGAGTTGGACTTTAATGATTGAAGTAGGTCCCTTACAACTCAAAATATTCAATGGTTCTATTATGCTTAAATGTACAATTGCATACAAATCAAAAGATAATTAGTGCGAACTATATTCTCAGAAATTTCCAGAAAAGATGATTTTTTTCTTCAGAATACCATTTGCAGATATCTTTGGAATTCTTGAATGAATCTATAGAAGTGCATATCAAAAGAAATTCAAATTATTGCTGTGAAGAGAGGCAAACTCAAGTGGAAAAAAAAAAAAAGGCAGGAGAAATTAATTAAGACACTTTTGACAGAATCATAGAATGTCTTGGATTAGAAGAGAACTTCAAGGTCACCTAGTTCCAACTCCCCCCTACCATGGACAGGGACACCTTTCACTAGACTAGGTTGCTCAGAGCTCCATCCAACCTAGCCTTGAACACTGACAGGGGTGGGGAAACAATTTCTCTGGGCAAGCTGTTCCAGTGCCTCACCACTCTCATGGTAAAGATTATTTCATAGTATCTAATTTAAGCCTATTCTCTTTCAGTTTGAAATCATTCCCCCATTTCCTGTCACTTCTTGCTCTTGTAAATAGTCTCCATCTTCCTTGTAGGCTCTCTTCAGATAATGGACGGCCATAATTGGGTCACCTTGAAGTCTTCTTTTTCCAAGATGAAGAATTCCAATTCTTTTTGCCTTTCCTCTTGGAAGAGGTGCTCCATCCCTCTAATCATCTTGATGGCCATTCTCTGGACTTGCTCCAACATCTCAATGTCCTTCTTGTGCTGGAGACCCCAGAGCTGGATGCAGTACTCTGGGTGGTCTTTCCAGAGAGGAGTAGAGGGGCAGAATCACCTCCTTTGACCTGCTGGCCACACTGCTTCTGATCCAGCCCAGGACATGGTTAGCTTTTTGGGCTGTGAGTGCACATTGCCGGCTCATGTCCAGCCTTTCATCCACCAGCACCCCCAAGTCCTTCTTTGCAGGGCTTCTGTCAATCTGTTTGTTCCCCAGCCTGTGTTGATACAGGGATTTCCCTGACTCAGGCGCAGCACCTTGCATTTGGTCTTATTAAAATGCATGGGATTTCCTTGTGCTCACCTTCTCCAGCTTGTCCAGGTCCCACTGGATGGCATCCCATCCTTCCGGTGTGTCAACTGCAACGCTCAGCTTAGTGTCATCTGCTGAGGGTGCACTCAATACCTTAATATGAGTATTTCAGGGGAAATGGCTTTGGACTTATAAAATTTCTTTCAGATACCTAAGAAGTAAGTGATTCAGAAATGCTGAAATTGAATTTTGAATGATGAATCTAAGGTATTAGAAAACGAACGAGAATAGGCAGAAAGGGCTGATTTGAACATCTGGATCTTTCAGGCCATCTGTGTGCAGTTGTCTTCAGTGACTCATTTATGTGTATGATAAGCATATAAATTCTATTTTTTTTTACCTCAAAGACACATAACAAAAAAACAAAACAAAAAAAAAGGATACCACACATGAATTTTCATACTACCAATTTTTACCCATAAATACCTCTTTCATCCCTCTGCTGCCTTTTAGATCTAGTTGGGGAGCCATTTTCACAGTTTCTGCAGTGCTATTATCTGCTGATATTAGCTTCAGCCAACCAAATCAGTAACATCAGATTCTTTTAAAGGGGCAATGCAGGGCTCAGCAGTGTCACACTGCATGTGTTGACCAAAGTCAGAAATTCTTACAGCAACTGGGATTATCTGTATTTCACTATCAGCCAGACAGCAAGTCTTGCCACACAGATGGTGTTTATTAAGTAAAAATTCAGGCTTGTGTGATCCTGCATACCAAATTTATAATCTTGAGCTGAACAGAATTTATTCCAAACAATTTGAGAATCAATGCACTAAATTATAGGCCAAAATTTGACAAATTTGATGTCATCTTACAGTGTCTATATTAAAAGCATGGGTCTACCCTTAGTGACTTTTTTTTGGACATCAGAGATGGGGTTCAGTTAACAACAATTTAGCCATCTGAGGTCTAGGTGTCTTAACAAGGCCAAAAATCTGGACTCTCTTTTATCCACTGGAGAGAAAAAGATGTAGTTTATACATTTTTTCAGATCAGTTTCTCCCTGGAGGTGTCTTTCTCTGCTGACTAGAAAGGTATTTTTGAATCATATCCACTAAATGCTTAGATTTATACATCTGAAATGAAAGGAGGTTAATTCCACCACAAGTAAGGAATGGTAAAATATTTTTTGTGAAAGTGTTGGTAAATGGTATTACTTTGAATAATTGTCAAGCTTGTCTATATATAACCTCTGTGTATTGTCTCACTGTCCTTGAAATGCATGGAAAAGTACCTTCCTTCTCAGCTGTTTTTTTATTAAGACTCAGTTTCACTCCGCAGGCATTTAAATTCAGAGAGCTTTTCAACATACTCAAAATTAGTGCATGATTAAGCATTTTCTGGGAATGAGAGCCAATATTTTTCTCTCATCAGGTTGCAAAAGGTTTAAACTCTGGCTGTCTTAATGAAACAAAAGCTGTAGGTATAAGAATACAGCAAATCCATTATGAACACAGCCCTCAATTAGTGCTAGGGATTGAACACAATCTCTGTCATTACCACTGTCACCACTTTCCTTGCCCTCCAAGCTGTAGTAGCTATTCTCATGCTGTAGTCAGGTATGCAAAGCGGGTAGCAGCACTGCAGAGGAGAAAAAGGTTACTTACTGCTTTGTGTGGTTAATTAAAAGAACTGCATTTTCTAAATCTGTAATTATTCTCTCATTTCACCAGTATTATTTTGTATTGTTTATTGTATTTATTACAATACTAACTTTAATGCTTTAAAACTGAGGTCGTAGTTGCTTTCATTTTTTTGCATCTATGAAGTTTGCTTTGAAAGCACAAGAGCCTGAGCTGTCAGCGTGATTAACTGGAAACCCTACTGCCAAAAAGGTGGAAGGGAGGTCAGGTCTTATGAAACATAGGCAACTCAGCATCAGATATTTTCTAACTTTCAAGTGCTTAATGTTTCAACCATGCAAATGGTTTTCTTTGAAAATATTGGGAACAGATGTAAATACAATAATGCATGCTTCTGTGGTCCCCTGGCTGAAGAAATATTTTAAAAAACAAAATACTGAAATTCTATAATTTAAGTTCTTAAACTGTCACCAGAATCTTTACGTCTTCCAGATCACTGAAACTAATGGATTAAACAATATCACACAATTCTATACCATATCCAACGAATTATGTGATAAGAATTAATGATATCCAACACATTCACAAAGCACATGTGTTACTGAGTTTCCTATTATACAGCAAAAAATAAAATCAGACTTAGGAATTACGGATTTTACTCTTAAAAAAAGCAAAAAACCCAACTTCACTCACAATTTTCCTCCTGCCAGTCTTTTTCAGGCTGATGTTTTTTAACTGTGTTTCCTCTTAATTCTTCTCACCCTCCCCATTCTTCCCATATCAGCAGTTCTAGACCCCTCACTTCATAGAATCATAGAACCACAGAATGGTTTCGTATTGTAAAGGACCTTAAAGGTCACGTAGTCCAACTCCCTACTTCCATGGTCAGGGACATCTTTCCCTAGATCAGGCTTCTCAAAGCCCCATCCAGCCTGATCTTGAAGAATTACAACTTCAAGTTGTTCATCTCGGGATTGTTTAAAAACACTATTTTACAATTCTGAAATAGCACTCTGTGAACCAGACTTTTCTCATATCTTTCAACTTCTTGTTTCTTTTTCCAAAGTCCATACTGTACTTACCTGTCCCTCTTACAGGGAACAGTGAAGCTTTTGCCCAGTAAAAAAACCCACCCTTTGGTTCCTGCATCCTTTTGAGGTTCCTTATCCTATTTGTCCTCTATATCCTGCCTTTACTCCTTATCCTAAGATAATGAAACAAATTCATTCAGGTCTTTCTCTCCACAATATCAGCTCCTTGTTTAGAATCCATATGTCTCAAATAATCTCAGAATCTCTGAATTGAATAAATCTCATTCTCTGGGATTCAAAGTGAAATATGTAACTCTTAAGAGGTTGCAGTTGCTGAAGTGTAAAATGTCAGCATTTGATTAGAAGGGATTTTTCAGAGGCATTTAAATTGGCTAAATTTTAGTGGAGTTCCCCAGTACATTAAAAAAAGAAAAAAAAAGTAAAAAAAGTCCCTTGTAGTCCTATGGAGATTTTTCAGTTCTAAATTTCAGGTTCAAGCGTTAATACCTATTATATATTTACATACTGTGAGAAAGGCCTTCATTTCCTTGCTAAAAGACCCTTGGGGAAATATGAACTCTCCTACAAGAAAGGTCAGTGCCATGCTCCAGAGAAAAAAAATGGGGGCCTTTCTAAGTTAGACTAGGGAAAATTTCTTCCTCATCCTATATCTGGCTCAGCTTTTTGACCTTAAATATGAAAATGAGGTGCAGTAACCAGAAAAGCAATACATTTTTTTTTCGTGACTGGCCACAACAACATTCCCTCCTCATCAGTTTACTTATAACCCTGATCAAAATCCTGAAATCCAGAGACTAGAAACTCTTTGCAAAATTATATTTTAAATGCTTTAATCTTAGAAGGGAAAATTATTTCTGCATATAACTACAAAAAATTTTAGAGGATGAGATTAGAGCATTTGTTGCATGATCCAACAAAAGGGATCAAGATTTTTTGTAATCCTACTTCTTAGTTAGCAAAGTTGGTTCTAGTGTTTAATCTCAGATTGTAAATTTGCACTGAATTTTTTTATCTACATTTTTTTCATTTTGCTGAAATTATTTTTTCTTCTCTTTCTCACTACTACGACTTTTAGTATTTATTTATCTTTACAATTTAACTGCAAGTCCTTGCGCATATCTGTCTTTTAGGTACTAACGAGAAAGACTTTTAGACAATCATTCCTGATTTTTAGTGCAAAACAAACCAAATCATAGTAAGATTGCTATGATGCAGCCAGATTTGTTCCACATTAATATTTTACCTGATTTTCATGGAAGAATTTGTAAGGATATGTTGTGTTGGCTGTATTTATGTACCATATCAGTATACCAAAACTACATTAGATGTCAAAATATTTGATTATTTTGATATGTTTAGAGAGGTCATAGAGTTTCTAATTTTGAAATTACTCTCTTTAAATTTACAAACTGTTAATCTATTATTTTTTATATGAATCACCTAATCTCCCTCAGTTTACCTATATTTAAATTAAAAATACATTAAAAATATGTTTTTAAATAATACCTAATACTTCATTAATATCTGTAACTGTGGATTAAAATTACTTTTATAACAGTTATAATGCATATATCTATACATATACATACATTTGGTTTCAACTCTATACAAACACAGTGAACTACACCCACTATGAAGTCATAAGCTTCCCAGGCTCCATTATTCATAAGCTCCATTATTTTGAGACAGGTTCTTCACAGAATATCTGAATTGTCTTGTCTATTGTGATGATGGCCTTCAGGTGCTTGTAGACAAGCTACACCTGATGTGGGCACAAAGATCTGACTCTCCAAACTGTGCCTAAAAATGTTCTAAAAAAGCTCTGTCCCCAGATGCAAGAAAAGGACACAAATATTTCTGAATAGTATCCAGAGACACTAAAAAAAAAAACTTTTTCATTACAGAGCCAGTTCAACTATAAGCCAAGGTTTGCAGAAATGTGCTACCTGGGTAATTTAGTACATCATGGCCATGGTGTTCTTACTTAAGATAAATAAAGCTAAAGCTTCTCAATTAATTACGAGTTTTCATGATTTCACCATCAGACAAATTGATTCCGTTTTACACTCAATTTGATTTTGTGCTGGCCAGCAAATAACTTGGTTGGAAAATAAAGAAAGGTGGTTTGAACACGGCTTTAATTAATTCTATTGAAAAATACCTCAAATGCAATGTACCCTGAAGAAATACTCCTCCAACTATATTTCAATAAAGGTTGTTTATCAAAGTAATTATTTCCTTTAGGGAATTTCTTAGGATTCTCTTTTTAAATATATGAAGGCTCAAAAAAAGCCAGCTTTTACTTCTGTGACCTTGAAGAAACACCTTAATTTCAACAATTTAATTCATCAGGAAAAAAACTTGTTCTACTATTAAAAATATTTTATTGCTTTTGTTAATGAATTTTGTAGCAAGTTAACCCTTGGATCTCTGCTAAAAAGCTTCCTGTCTTTATCTACAGTACATTTTTCCAGTTATGGAAATACATTACAAAGGATATAGAATATAATATATAATATAGACAGTGTAATACTTCATATAAGGGGTTTTTGCATTTTTATAAGTAATAAGAACAATGTTCTTTTAATGCCTAAGACCTGCTGTACCTACAGTTGCATGTTATTTTCAAAAAATCATGAAATATTCTGTTAATGTGAAATACTTTTTATTGGCAACATTGAGAATAGCAGTAATGCTGACTAACTTTTGTTCAATGGTTTTCTAGACTCAGCGCATTAAATCAGAAATCCCTTGAAGTTTTCAGACACAATGGTTTTAGTAGCTAGCTGGGTGCATTGCAGTGGTTTTGAGTTGATGGTTCCCTTTAAAGACTTATGTAAGTAAGTCTAAACCAAAGAGAAAAGAGCTTCCATGAGTAGCTAAATTGAAAGCTAAAAAAAAAAAAAAAAAAAAAAAAAAAAAAAAAAAAAAAAAAAAAAAAAAAAAAAAAAAAAAAAAA
>NW_020955646.1:470738-475332 GCF_003031625.1 Empidonax traillii
TTCCACAGCTAGAACCATGTCTTCTTCTCCAGCCTGCAGTGATATTTTCAATACTGTCTTGTGATTGGTGAGATAACATTTAACATGTTGGTTGTTCAGGTTTTTTCCTCAGGCAAGCAGTAATCCCTGCTTGTTACCCTCAGGTTATATATTTAACTTAAAATGAAAAAGGATTACTATACTTTTTTTTGCCCCTGGAGTTTTCCAGCAGGATAAAATGTTAGCTCCTGGTTTCCATGTTAATTCACAAACATTGAATCTCATGAGCTTTCATCAGAAATCACTCACTTTCTTTTTAAAAAATTATTTTCATTTTGCTCTAATTAATAATTATCATAATCTCCAGTACTTTTCAAAATATAAAGGAAAATATGATTGTTGTGATTTTGGGGGGAAGAAAACTAAATTATTACTTTAATGTTGATATTTATTATTTTCATGACTACATCTTGAGTAAATAACTCATTGAGACATCCTTGATGCTTCAGGCACTGCTCAGCAATAGCAAAAATACTGTTGTGCTACCATCACCCTCCTAGACCTAAATGCAAAGCACAGCAATGTATGGGCTTCCCTAGGGAAAGTAATGTCCATCCCAGACAGTCTCAGTGAAGTGATCCTGGTTCTCAGTGTCTGGGATATGAGAAATAAGTTGTATGGGAAGACATAATACGTTGAGGGTTTTTTAACACAACGTAACTAGGTTATCTGGGTAACACAACTGCTGAATTGATTACCAGAACTTAATCTGAGAGATTCCCTAAATCACATGTTGTAGTTGTTTCATTTCAGCTTTGAACATGTGAGCTCAGAGATTTGTAAACCAAAAAGGTTGATAATCTGCTAAATATAATATATTCTCCATGCCTACAGGCTTCTTTGACTCTTCCCAATAAACATTCCTCTTTTTTGTTTCAAGTATTCCTATTTTTTTCCTTTTGTTCCAGACTTGATTTCTCATAAACAGTCTCTACATGAATCTGTGATTCTTCACTGACTTATTTCTGCCTTTACATAACAGTTTCTTAGATGACTGAAAAAACTCTCATTAAATCTCCTCAGCCATATTTTGATTATTACATTATTTGGCTGCCTGCTTTCATAGCTCAAAACAATTACAATGTCTCAAACATTAATTACAACTATTTGCTTATTCTCTGCAAGCAAAACTTGTTTGTTATGCATCTCCAATTTTACTTTTGGAGAAATCCATGGGAACTCATTTTTTGATATTTGTGGTTTCAAGATATACCTTTAATTATTGTCAAGCTTACATTCTTGAAATATGGTTATCTGCTAGAACACATTCTGTGTATTTATGATATGAATGAAAAATTAAATAAACACAATTATAATTTATAAGAAAAAACTATCCTTAAAATATGGCCTTAAATTTTCAATATGTAAGACCTGCCTCCTTCCAATAGCTTTTTCCACACCCAGTGAACTCTTCCAGAGGTGATTTGTTCTTGCCCTTCTCAGTTATTGCAGAGCATTTTAACTTCTCTCATGTTACTACCTTTCCATTCACCAGACATTAATCTAAACATTCACTACAGAAAATATCAAATTAAACACTTCTCCTTGAAAGTTATGTCACATTACCTGTCATGTATATATATATGGTGGTGTTTATACTACAGACTCCACATACGCTAACTAATAATTCTTTGTGTAGGAAAGAAGATATATTGGTTTTTTAGTCATGTAGTGTGGTCGTTGTTAGTAAATGGGTTTACCTCCATTTAGTTTACAATTCTTGTCCACTTTGAGGAAGGAGAAGCAAGCTGAAAACTCCGAGTATAGTAGCTATGCTTCTTCTAAATTTCTGCTCTGAATAGGCTCTTACATGCCTTTGTTGTTGTATCTTTTCTGTATTATAGTTATCTGCTGTCTGCAAAATTACTAACTCTAAGAGCCAAAGGATTTTTTTTTTTCCCAATGGTAACCAGGATTAATAAAGATAAACTACAGGACAGAACTTTTCATAGTGCCAGAATATGTAATCCTCCTATGGGTAGATTTTCCAATATCTAATAGTGTGCTAACATGTAAATGATAATAACTTCAAGAAATTAGCTCAGTTTACATATTTGGCCATTCTCTTTGACAGTCCTTACAAGGAATAAATATCATGTCAGACCTTTTAGCCCTTGCCAAGTTTGGATAACATTGCAAAATAAATTTAAATATTATAAACAGATTGGTCCAGAATAATCACAGATTTCTTCTTTCCCAGGGAAGTCAGGTAAATTATTGTCATTTTTCACAGAGGACTGTGAATCCAAATGTGTGTTATGTCTTACACTTCTTAACCATAATGAAAATGTATCTCAATCCATGTAAGGGAGTACTGTGCATGTTGCATGTCTCTGGGAGACTAGTTACAAGGTCACTCTGATAAAGTTCAGATAAAAACATTGGTAAAGCAAAAAAACCCAAACCAAAAGGAATGTACTGCCATGATAACTTTGGTTCCACTATATAAAGCATATCAGAAAGGTGACTTTCAAGTGTTTCTAAACTTAGAACACTGCTATACTGCTTAATCTGAGAAAATCTAGTTATTTAAGGGATAATTCATTCATTAGTTTGCTTGCCTTGCTCTTTGCTAAGAAAAACAGATGAACAGAATTGAATATGACCCGAATTTCTCTCCGCTATTCGTTGTTGCTGTTATTTTTTTACAAGTATATTAATAAAATAAATGTTTAAGTTTAATTTGAATTAAAAATTATACTCAATTCAATTCGTCATGTCTAAGAAGGAGTTCATCAAGGAAAATAATCTGAAAGATAATTTAAATTTGAATTATTTTATTAGAGCTATTAATTTGATTTATTTTAATCGAATAAATTATTCTGATTTTGGATGAGCACAATAGTTGATTCTGCCTCGATGACATCATACAACATCAGTCTGAGTGAATAACAGGTCACTTGCTCAGCTGTACCTACTGAAAGACAATTGATTGTTAAAATCTGAGTTAGTAAGAGCACTGGGAAAATTCACTCATGGTGAGCAAACCCAGTGTTGCTGATGAAGCTCTATGAGGGACAAATTCTGCCTAGAGAATATGTCTCGTCTGAGTAATGAGGTATGTTTTAGGTTTAATATAAGTATTGTAATCCTAGAACTTGCCCTAGAACTGATAAATTAGGTATATATTCAAGACTGGAGAGTGATGGGAAACATTTTTCCCTAATATAAATACTCTAGCTTACCGTAGCACCAACAAATGAAATATACTCTCAAGATCTGATTTGTCCCTAACATGACTTCATTGACTCCAGTGTGATAAAATGATAGTACAAGAACTTGAGACACCGTAATTATTTGTGTACACTTTTGATAAAGATTATTTAATCTGAGTTTATAGAAAATTTTGTGTGAGAAATTAAATTAATCCTTAAAACCCCCCTTTTTTTTCTCCTATTCTTTATTGATTCCTTAACCTGATTCTCAGGCATCTGTGTGAATTCTTTGTTAGCATTCAAAATTTTTTTAGTTGAAAAAACTACTGGAAACCTTATACAGCTCAGCAGACTTTAAACTTATTTTGCTGGTCTGTGTACACTTTTCCTGTTTACATTATTTTAATAAATCTTTTGGCATGTTTAGTCTTTCTTTACCAAGCCCTCTGTGTTTGTTTCAATTAAATAGGTACTCTCTCTTAAAAAAAAAAAAAAAAAAACAATCAGTCATTTATAGTTTATACCCAGAGATAATGAAATCAGATCTTCTCATTTTCGCATGATCTCATGTGTTCTCAGAGGAAGGGATTTACATGCCTAAAATAAAATTCACATATTGGATGTTGAATGTTTCACGGTCAAGATAATTAAATGCTGCCTTTCTCCCTCTGCACTTGTTTTCAGCCAGTAATACTTTAAAAATGCCATCGGGACCTTCTTTCTCCTGCCGCTTTGAATCACTGAACCTTCTTTCACATTATGTACCTCTGGGTTTCAAGAAACTAATCTGAGTCTAAGAAATCTTCTGAAATTGACTTCCCCTTAACTCAAAACACGCTGCACTGCCACTGACAGCTTGAGAATCAAGTGCTCTGATCTCCAGGTATTGAGGCCTTTTTTACCTCTGGAAAAATATATCAAAGAAGGCAACTTTGGGGTGATTGTTTCTCAGGTAGCTTGCTCATCATCATGATTTAGAAGAGATTTTCTGTGTTGAAGCATTCATGTCCTCTTTCTGTGTGCGAGATGAGGTGCTGAAATGCACTGCTCAACAGATCTGTGTATCTGTTGAATGAAAGCAGACTGCAACACCTTTGAGGTTCTCAAAGCACACTGTTCAAACCAGCTTTGAAAATTGATAGACTTCCTTCATTTTCAGATGTAAGGTTCTCTGTTAGGAAATTCAATCTCAGTAGAATAGCTTTTGGCTTAAGCAAAACATGAGACCATTTGAACATCAAGAATCAGAACAAGATCAGTACCACTGTCCCTCATTAAGTGTTGTCTTCCATAATAGAAGCTTTTCTTTATACTACAGTTTCAGCAGTAGTAAAAAAAAAAAAAAAAAAAAAAAAAAAAAAAAAAAAAAAAAAAAAAAAAAAAAAAAAAAAAAAAAAAAA
>NW_020955646.1:475642-478658 GCF_003031625.1 Empidonax traillii
AAAAAAAAAAAAAAAAAAAAAAAAAAAAAAAAAAAAAAAAAAAAAAAAAAAAAAAAAAAAAAAAAAAAGAAGTAAAAAAGTTCTAATGTATTTTTTGAATATTACACCTTTTCACCAAATGTCTGTGTTATATTCTTTACTTAGTGAGCTGTGAATTTGTAAATGATTGACACTGTGCTGTTCTAAATATAACTGTAGAACCTCACACCTAGCATGACATTTAGTAGTGTAATTTCACCTGCATTTTATTTTTATGTGAAAGAAGAGTTTTTAATGTTAAAATAGGCATCAGTTTTACAAGGGGTAGTTGATTTTTTTCAGTATAAGTCATTTGAGAAGGTTGCACTGTGCCTAGTGCTAATCCCTGGAAAATATCTGTAATAATTCCATTAAAAATGACAGTTCTCTTTGTCTGTAATTTCTTGTATTTGAGTAAAACATTAAAATGATTCAACCTTTTAACAAGATATTTATTGTTTCTTAAATGTATTCTGTGACAACAACAGGTTAACAAAGGCATACAGAGCCTTCAGTAAACTCCATAGAAGAGTTTGGTGAAATAAACACCTGAAGAAAAGTACAACGATCAGAATTTACAGAGCTATTGCTTTGTCTAGTCTTTTATATGGGTCTGAATTATGGGTCATTTACAGCCACCACTTGTGTCTCTTAGAACGCTTCCATCAGCGCTGCCTCCGTACAATCCTAAACATCCACTGGACGGATTATGTGACCTACACCTCTGTCCTTGAACAGGCAGCAGTCCCAAGCATTGAGGCCATGCTGCTGAGAACACAGCTGCGTTGGGCAGGGCACGTCTCCAGGATGCAGGACCATCGCCTCCCTAAGATCGTGCTCTATGGGGACTTGCCACTGGCTGCCGCAAGAGAGGAGGCCCAAAGAGGGGATACAAGGACTGCCTGAAACAATCCCTCAGCCTTGGCCATATTGATCACCACCATTGGTCTACCCTGGCCTCATATTGGGAGGCCTAGAGACACACCATCTATAACGCTGCTGCTGCTTTTGAGAACACACGCAGGATCACTCTCGAGGAGAAAAGACAACGCAGAAAGAGTTGCGTCTCGTCGATATCACCTGGGGAGTCTTTCTGCTGTACGTTCTGCAACCGGACTTGTCTATCTCCCATTGGCCTTTTTAGCCATCAGCGCGCTTGTAGCAAGTGTGGGTAGAGCATTTCTCAAATCTTCATTCGCGAAGCCTAGCCATGATGATGATGATGCAACAAAACAATTTTTAATTAAAAATAAATTTTTTCTTTTTTTTTTTAAATTTGTTCACTGAAAATTCGTACATCTGTTATGAAAATCTCCTTTGTCATAAAATACAATTAAACTAATACTTCTTACTTTCTGCAACATATGAAGACCATCCAAGTTTATATCCAAAATATACATACTTGTGAGAACATGATTATGGAATTTCAAAACCTCTAATCAAAACTTTTTTGTTTTTTGCTTCAGTAAAAGATTTATTGTGCAAATACTTTTAATTTTATTTTTTAAATTTAAAATTACTCTTTAATTTTTTCTTTTCTCTATTCCCTAGGATGCATTCCTCTTTTCTTATTTAATTCTTTCCTTTCTTAATTGAATTTTCTCATTCCATAGGTTTTTTGCTTACTTGTTTAGTATTTTGTTTTTCTTCTTTTTAACTATTTTACTTATAGTTTCTTCGTTTTGTTATTCATTTTTTATCATTCCTCTTTTTATCATCCTCTATCAAGTGTCATCTATACTATTTTCATTTTTAAAAAAGTACATTGGAGAAAAAAAATCACATCATATCCCTTGAATGCCATTGGAGATTATTTTTACATATATATAGTATGCATATCCATTGTTTTACTTTTATTCTTTTAAGAAAAGATTCTGCCAAGAATAAGGTGAAGCTATTGTCAGCAGCTACAATGAAGTTAGTACATTTAAGGAAGAAATATTTTTTTTGTCCTTACATTATTCACTTTATTTAACATTCGTTATGACTGTTTATTTTTCCATCTGAAATTAGAGAGAATGTAATTTGGGTCCAATCATGCTAATATGGTCAAATGTCATTCTATAAGAAAACTCAGATTTTTCCTACTCATTAGCTACGTTCTTACAGATTGCGCAATTGGATCATGGATTTATCTTAAAAATCATTCTTTATAGAAAGTCAAATTTATTTATTTATTTTGGTATTTATGTTCATAATTGTTAAAAAGGTCAACCCATGAACAAAGTTTTTTATCACTAGGATTGAGAAGTCTACTTTGCAGAAGCCTGTCAAGCTGGCCTACTAATAAGTTTTAATAATGAAGCAGGAATGTTCTTTTTTTTTCCTTTATATTGAAATAAGATGATAATTAGCTTTTACTGCTCAACAGAGCAACACTAGTAGGATAAGTCAAGTTTCACACCACAATTACAAAACCGAAGACCAAAATATCATATGGGCAGAACAATATTCTAGAAAACAAGACATTTCATTCAGGTGTAGGTGGGAATCAACTCTGAGTGGGAACATAGCTTATTCTGTGGATAAGAAGATGAAAAGCAATCACATACACATAAAGAATGAAAAACACCATAACGTAGAAAGCTCAGAGAACACTTGTAATGATGTTTGAAGTGTCTAAAATCACAGTTTAATGAAGAGAAAAAAATTTAACCTCTTTTTAAATTAAACATTCACATTTCAGTTTTTGTCTGTGACCTTTTAGAATTAGCTTTTTCATTAGTATTTTGAATATTGTGTAATAACAGACTGTAAAAACTGTTACTTTTGTTTGAAATCTCTGTATGATTCCTTGTAAACTATAATGTAAAAGCTATTTTCCAAACAAAGTATTAATAGTTAAAATGGTACTAATATCCTAAAGTAACAAGAATTAATTTATTGTTGCTGTTATATATTATGTCCCTTTATAGTCAGGAACTAATGCGTATTTTGCCCAATTATCAGATTATTGCTACTATGACATAATTTTTTAACCCTGCTTTTAAATTCTTTA
>NW_020955647.1:0-4428 GCF_003031625.1 Empidonax traillii
TTTTTTAACAACCTGGGAGCTGTTATTTCACAACAAATTTTCCCCATCAAAGGCTCTGCCCTGAGAGGTGCTGGTTACAGGATCAGTGCAGGTCCATCCCCACCAGATCCTCACACACCTGCAGCATTTCTGATCTCCTGCACTCTGAACAGTTTCTCAAAACCCCTTATTTTGTACCTTGTATTAGGACAAAAGAGGACAATGTTCTATCCCAAACTGCCCCACTGCTCCAGAACCCTGTCTGCTGGATCACTCAGTCCGTGCAGAAGGGTTTTTGTGTTCCATTTGGCTGAAGGAAGCAACAGAGGTTACCTGACTCCTTCCCAGGGCACTAAAACCCCTCTCACACCCAGAAAAAGGAACAAGGGTAGCAGACAGCCCGAACTTCCTCTCGGTTTGGTTTAGAACTTCACATTTCAGAGGGTCTGAACAAGCCCAGTCCCAGCTGTCTGACAGCAGTCGCAATTCATCCGCCCGGGATTTGATTACACACCCAAATGCTATTTCTACCAAAAACCAGACAGTGTGACCATCACGTGTGCGACACCCGGGCAAAACAGGACCGATTGTTAACCCTTCCACCCCAAAACAATCCCCCGGCGGCTCCGCGGGTGGGGCATCAACACCCCGAGCGGGCCGGACCCGCGGGGGTCGCAGCTCCGGGATGAGCTGTTATCCCTCCGGGATGAGCTGTTATCCCTCCGGGATGAGCTGCTATCCCTGCGGGATGAGATGTTATCCCTTGGGATGAGCTGCTATCCCTGCGGGATGAGCTGTTATCCCTTGGGATGAGCTGCTATCCCTTGGGATGAGCTGTTATTCCTCCGGAATGAGCTGCTATCCCTGCGGGAAGGGTCCCGCCGGAGAACCCTCCTGGGTCTGCCGGAGCTCCCGGGGAGCCCGAGAGGGATGCGGGACAGGAATGCGGGACGGGTGCACGTGGGATGGAGATCCGAGCGGTCCCGGAGGGGACACGCACCGGGGACACTCACGGGGGGACAGAAGGACACGCACCGGGGCAGGACAGGCACCGGGGGGGACAGAGGGACACGCACCGGGGCAGGACAGGCACCGGGGGGGGACAGAGGGACACGCACCGGGAGGACAGACGCCCATCGCGGGGACACACGGACACCGGGACACAGCCGGGAGAAAAGAGGGACACGCACAAGGGACACCCGCGCACCGGGAGGGGACACACAGGGACCCGCACAGAGGGGGACAGAGGGACCCCGGGGGTGACAGAGGGACCCGCCCCGCGGGCACCCGCGCCCCGCTCCCCCCGGGGCCGCCCGGCCGGGCCTCGCTGTTCGCGCGGGGCATGGACTCACGGCGGGCGGTGTCTCAGCGGCGGTGCGGGCGGTGCTGGGCGCGGTGCGGGGCTCTGTGCGGGGCGCGGTGCGGGAGGAGCGGTCGGAGCGGGGCTCGGGCCCGGCGCTCCCTGCGCGCCTCCATCGCCCCGGCCCCGCCTCCCCGCGCGCACGCGCAGAGCGCACCGAGCCCCGCGCGCAGGCGCGGCCCCCCCCCCCCCCCCACTCCCTCACGGCTGGGTCAGCACACAGAGATTGATTGATTAATTAATTAATTAATTACTGGCGCGGGGAGCGGGGTCGGCGGTGGTCGCGGTTGTACAGTGGCCAGCAGTGCGATCCCGCAAGGGTGCGGGTACACTACCCCACCACCTCCAACCATCATCTCCTCAGACCATCTCCCCTGCAACCATCCCATTTCTGACCATCTCCCCTGTGACCATCTCCCCTCCAACCATCTCCCCTCAGAGTCACAGAGTCACCCCCAACCATCCCATCACCCTCTGACCATCATTTCCACCCCCCCCCAACCATCCCCCCTCCACCCATCTCCCCTCCATCCATCTCCCCTCTCCCCACAGAGCCACCCCGACCATCTCCCCCGTACCTGCACTCCCGGGACAGGCACAGTTTGCACTCCCACTTGTCTCCCTTTGCCCTCCAGCTGCCACCACGCCTTCCCCTCCCTTTGCCAAGGGTGTAGCTGTTGGCACAGCTCACCCACACCCTCCTCACGTCTCCCACAGTACCTGTCACGAACTTTTACCCTCATCTGGCCTGACATCAGCAGTTAAATTCTCTTTCTGGTAAGAGAAACCCTGTTTGACAACACACATTATCGTGTCAGAGTCACTCAAATACAGGCAGGAGGTGCTGAAATGGAGGAAAGCATTTTCCAGTCTGTACTTGATCTGGTAAAACAAAAAGCATCTGGTTTCAGTCCTTTGAAATCACCAGGAGCTTTGTCTCAAAAAAAACCAGATCCTCCACCAGAGGCAGGATCAAGCCCCAACAGTAAAAGAATCTTTCAGTGTCCAAACCCAGGCAGGTTTTCTAATTCCTAAATTGCACCTCAAACCAACACTGCTCTAAAGAGATCACACACTCACTGGATAAATGACATCAGGCCAAAGCCACAAAGTGAGAACAAGTTACCCCATGTGACAGTGTGGCAACTGGGCATTCTGTTTTCTCCTTCCTGTAGAAATTTGTTTTCGAGAAACTGGAGGCTGTAAACAACTGACAGTCAGTAAGTGTTGAAAAAGAGGAAGCAGTTGCTACATGTGGGAAAATTCCATCGGCCAGGTTATATCACTTGTGAAAGTCCAGGGGTTTGAGTTAAAATGTCACTTCAGTCCTTCCTGCCACAGCCCAGTCTGCAAGGAATTAAGGCAGCAATACACAGGTCTATGGAGTTAATGAGATCTCAGAGGCTCAAATGGCTTTAATGCTCTGAAAGAGATTCCCAAAGTGTGAAGGGACACCAGAAGATGACACTGGGCAGAAATTCAGCGCTCAGTTTTACAGACTCAGAGCATTAACCCCAAACCTGCAGCAAAACATTCCAGGGGAGAGGAGCTTGGACACCCCTGTGAGCCACATCTGTCCACACCCAGGTACTGCCCCAGGAGTGCACTGCCATTGGAGCTGGCTCTGGGCATGGATCTTTCCCAAATTCATCAAAAATAAAGTAATAAATCCCCACTAGAGCCATTTTCCACATCAATATTTAGTGACTATTAAAAAATCCACATTTCCAGTGGCAGGTTCCTTCCCCCCCCCTCCAGTAACCTGCCACAGTTACTCAACATTTTGTAAGAGGCATGAACTCTGCAGCACTGAGCACTTATCCCTGGTAATTGGTGCAGATAAGTCTGCTAAGCAGCTGAGCTGGGCCTATTTATAAAAGGGCTCCGGCTAAACCAGCCGCTCTGAGCTGGGCAAGGCCAGCCCCGACCTTGGGACTGTGCCTGGGAGGCAGCAGGGATGTCCCAGCCCCACGGGACAGCTCTTCCCTCCACAGGGGAAGTGAGAAATAGAAGAGCTTGAGATCCCTTTTGAGCCTGCCCTCCCCAACCCCACCAGCAGAACAGCGTAGCTCAGCCCTCTAATCCACGCTGTGTTCCCTCTCTCCCAGGGAAAATCAGGAGAAATGTTGGCAGCAACTTGAGAAAAATGAGCATTAGACATTCTGCTTTTTTTTTTTTCTTTTTTTCTACTGAGGCTCTCAGTTCTTGGAAACGTAATTTGACTGGCTTTAGATTAACAAGAAAGATAATTTAACAAAACTGCTCTTGTTTGACAACTTGCACAGAAGATGTGCCTGACACAGAGAGGCTCTGTTCAGTCTCCACCTACACCCCAAACCTGCCTTCAGCGGGAGGCATTTCCACAGAGCAGGAAACAATTAGCAAATTGCCTCTATTAACATCTAACAGGGCTGGAGAACGTGGTTCTTACCTCTCAGCCTCCATCGCAAACAGTCTCTGATGACTCAGAATTCCTGAGGAATCATGAGAGAGAAATAAAAACTGTGCCACGGAGTTTAGATTCCGATGAAAGTGGTGGCACGTGAGCGTGACAGGTAAATCATTTCCCGGGGGCCACCCGGTGACATAAAGGCAGAGAAATGTCCCCAGCATTGTGTTCATCGTTCAGGCCGATCACCAACACCTCCAGTCGTTACATAAATGTCATTATCCCAATTTTAAGACTGAACTGGATTAAGGGACTTGCACAAGGGTGTCCCGGTTGAGATAAGCGATGGGGAATGCTGGCCTGCAGCCCCACACTAACCCACTGATGACAGAGAGCTTCTCTGAGAGCGTCAGGGGAGGATTGAGAGCTGCTGGCAGCCAGGAGAGAAGGGTTAGGTAACAACAGCGGAGAGATTCTGGAGAAATCCAACGTGTGGAGGATCAGAAGAGGCAGCCAGGACTTACCTCCTGTGTCCCAGCAGGACGTGGAGAGGAGACAGAGCTGTGGGGAACAGCTTGAGATCCAGCTCAGGGTGCCTGGGAGGTGCTCTGTCTCTCCCTGTGTGACTAATGGAGTCTGGGTTTGTGCCTTCAAAACAGATAAAAACAATGATTTCCTCCTGATCCATCTCGTCAGGACT